>NW_027269396.1:0-174122 GCF_023055355.1 Agelaius tricolor | reverse complement strand
GGTCACGTGACCAGTGACCAAGATGGCGGCAGTCACGTGACTGGTGACCAAGATGGCGGCGGGCGGGAGTCACGTGACTCGACAGCTGGGATGACGGCGAGTGCTCTGTGACGTCATTTACGGCAAGATGGTGGCTGGTGACGTCATTTACGGCAAGGTGGTGGCTGTAGGGGTGACGTCATTTACGGCACCAAGATGGCGGCCGCGGGGTGGGTCACGTGGTACGGCAGGCAAGATGGTGGCGGTTCTGTGATGTCATCCAAGATGGCGGCGCCCATGGGGGTCACGTGGTGTCGTACAACATGGCGGCGCCCAGGGGGTCACGTGGTATGGCAGCCAAGATGGCGGCCGCCAGTCGGTCACGTGATTGGCGACCAAGATGGCGGCCGCCGGGGATCACGTGACCGAGAGACAAGATGGCGGCCGTGCGCGGTGACGTCGTTTACGGCAGCAAGATGGCGGCCGCGGGGTGGGTCACGTGGTACGGCAGGCAAGATGGCGGCCGGTGACGTCATTTACGGCAAGATGGCGGCCCGTAGGGGGTGACGTCATTTACGGCACCAAGATGGTGGCGTCCAGGGGGTCATGTGACCGGGGACCAAGATGGCGGCAGTCACGTGATCGGAAACCAAGATGGCGGGCACTGTGATGTCATACAAGATGGCGGCGCCCATACGGTCACGTGGTGGCATCCAATATGGCGGCGCCCGGGGGGTCACGTGATCCGGGAACCAATATGGCCGCCCCCATGCGGTCACGTGATGGGGACCAAGGTGGCGGACCCTGTGATGTCATCAAGATGGCGGCGCCCATGGGGTCATGTGACTGGGGACCAAGATGGCGGCGGTCACGTGATGGGAACCAAGATGGCCGCGCCCATGGAGTCATGTGACCTGGAGTCAATATGGCGGTGGTCACGTGACCGGGGAATCCAAGATGGCGGCGCCCAGGGGGTCACGTGGTACGGCAGCCAAGATGGCGGCCACCACTAGGTCACATGACTGGCGACCAAGATGCGGCGGCCGGGGGTCACGTGACTCGAGTGACAAGATGGCGGTGCTCTGTGACGTCATTTACGGCAAAATGGCGGCCGCGCGGGGTGACGTCATTTACGGCAAAATGGCGGCCGCGAGGGGGTGACGTCATTTACGGCAGCAAAATGGCGGCCGCGAGGGGGGGTCACGTGGTGTGGGGACAAGATGGCGGCCGCGAGGGGGGGTCACGTGGTACGGTAGGCAAGATGGCGGCGGGGCGGGTGACGTCATTTGCGGCAAAATGGCGGCCGCCGGGACCGGGATTTTTTTCGGGGTTTTGGGCGGTTTTCGTGCGGTTTTCGCGGGTGGGCCGGGGGTCGGAATGGCGTTCCGGTTCGTGTGGGGCCGGCGGCGTCGCGCGCGGGGGTCTGGGGGGTGTGGGGTGGGGGGGCGCCGTTTCGGTCGGGCGATTGGGGGGGACGCCTGTGCACTGGGGTCCTTTCTGGGGCGTGTCGCGCTGGTGACGTCATTGGGTGTGCGCCGCGGGTGCAGTACGCCGCGGCACACGGCAGGGGGCGCTGTGCGTGCAGTACTGATGGGCGCACAGCAGGGGGCGCTGTGCATGCAGTACCGGCCGGCAGACACCAGGTGGCGCTGAGCATGCAGTACCGGCGGGCGAGCAGCAGGTGGCGCTGTGCATGTAGTACCGGCCGGAGGACACCAGGTGGCGCTGTGAGTGCAGTACTAGCGCGTAAACGGCAGGTGGTGCTGTGACTGCACTATCTATATGTGAATGGCATGGGGTGGGGGTGCTGGCTTGCAGGGGGTGGGTCTGGCGAGGGGGGTGGCCACGGGGGTGGGGTGTGTGGGATGTAGGGGTGGGGGCACCATGGGAGGGGTGTGTATGTGGGTGGGGACTACTCATTACTATTGATTGCTGACAGGTGGGATCCCTATATACTGTATATAGTAAAAAGAAGAAAAACTATATGTCCGGTGCAGCAGTAGGAAATTTCAGGCTCCCGGGGAGTAAATGGATGTCTTCTAATTTTTTTTTTTTTTTTTTTTTTTTTTACTCCCAGGGAGCCTGAAAGTTTCTACTGCTGCTTTTTTAAACTAAAGCTAGAAAGGAAAACAAAGTTAGAAAGAGAAGGAGAGAGAGAAGGGGAGAGAGAGAGAGAGAAAGAGAGAGAGAGAGAGAGAGAGAGAAAGAGAGAAAGAGAGAGAGAGAGAGAAGAGAGAGAGAGAGAGAGAGAGAAAGAGAGAGAGAGAGAGAGAGAGAGAGAAAGAGAGAGAGAAAAAGAGAGAGAGACAAAACAGAGAGAGAGAGAGACAAAAGAGAGAGAGAGAGAAAAAGAGAGAGAGAGACGAAAGAGAGAGAGAGAGAGACGAAAGAGAGAGAGAGAGAGACGAAAGAGAGAGAGAGAGAGACAAAAGAGAGAGAGAGAGAGACAAAAGAGAGAGAGAGAGACAAAAGAGAGAGAGAGAGAGAGAGAGAAAGAGAGAGAGAGAGAGAGAGAAAGAGAGACAAAAAGAGAGAAAAGCAGAGAGAAAAGACAGACAGAAGCAGAGAGAAAATACAGAGAAGCAAAGAGAAAATACAGAGAGAGAAGCAGAAAGAAAAGAGAGACAGAGAAGCAAAGAGAAAAGACAAGGAAAGAGAAGAAGAGAGAAAAGAGAGAGAGAAGCAGAGAGAAAAGACAGAAGCCGAGAGAAAACACAGAGAAGCAGAGAGAAGCAAGAAGAAAAGAGAGACAGAGGAGCAGAGAGAAAAGACAGAGAGAGAAGCACAGAGAAAAGACAGACAGAGAACCAGAGAGAAAAGGGAGAGAGAAAAGAGTTGGAAAAAAATAGAGGGAGAGAACAGGGACAAAGACACAAAGAAGAGGAGAGAACAGAGGGAGAAGACACAGACGGAGACAGAGGGACAAGAGATAGATAGGAAAAGACAAAGAAGAGACAAGAAGACAGAAGAAAACACAGGAAGACAGAGTGAGACAAGAAAAGGAGGGTGGGAGAACTGAAGAAGGGCAGAAGTTAGAGGGAAAAAGAAAGTGGTTAGGATGAGAGTGAAGGTGAAAACTTAGGAGTGGGCTGAAAAAGGAAAGGACTAAGAGCAAAAAACACAAACTGGGGGAAAAGGAAAAGGTGGAGAGAAAAAGAAGCGAGAGGACTGAGATAGACAGTTATAAAGGCAACAGAAACAAAGGGTTAGATATGGATGGAAGTTAAGGGAGAAATAGAACAGTAAAGTGAGGAGCAAAAGGAAGAAATACAGTGGAAAGAAATGACAACGCCGCACCAAAAAAAGACAGGAGCCACGGTGGGGGTAGGGAAGGGTAGGGGGTATCTTTATTAAGGGTGACCCAACTTTATTAAAAGAATGTTTTCATTTACACATCAACAAAATACATGGAAACAGTGTATACAAATGCAAGTGCAGATACAATCCATAGACGCACTGGTAAAAATCGAGTTTACATACAGAGCAATACAGCAAAATGCAGCAGCTAATGCAAAAGCAATACAGAGCAATACAGCAAAATGCAGCAGTTAATGCAAATGCAATACACAGCAATACAGAGCAATACAGCAAAATGCAGCAGCTAATGCAAATGCAATACAGAGCAATACAGCAAAATGCAGCGGTTAATGCAAATGCAATACACACCAATACAGAGCAATACAGAGCAATACAGCAAAATGCAGCAGCTGATGCAAATGCAATACAGAGCAATACAGCAAAATGCAGCGGTTAATGCAAATGCAATACACACCAATACAGAGCAATACAACACATACTAACACAAGATGATAACCTTTTTCTATTTTCATTACAGGTTGATTTGTTGTCACAGGACACCCAAAACAACAAAACCACACATAAAACAACACTCATCTACCATTAACACCCCCTTCACAGGACACACAAACTCACCATCGCTGCCATCACAACTGCTAAATTACACCCCAGTAATCATTGCTCCTCGGGAACGTGGTTCCCGGGATCACGAAAAAATCCTCCTGCCTGACGAAAACCCCGGTCCCTGGACGGTCCGCGCCCGAACTTTGGCGATGAACGTCGCCTCGCTGACCGACCGGGACCCGGGAAAAAAAAACCCAGCCGGGGGGAAAAAAAAAAAAAACCCCCGGCTGGGGATTTTTTATTCTAAATTTTAAAATGAGTTGAAAAACCTGAAAGGCAAAACTCATACAAGGTTACAACCCTACAACCCTTCAACCCACACACACTGCCTTCAGCTTACACACACACCCATGCTGACTCACACCTCAAACTCTCTGCTAACCCTCGGCACGGACTCCCGCCCCTCCACGGGAACCTGGTTCCCTGGAGGCCCCGAAAAATCCTCCTGCCTGACGAAAACCCCGGTCCCTGGCCGGTCCGCGCCCAAACTTTGGCGATGAACCTCGCCTCGCTGACCGACCGGGACCTGGGAAAAAAAAAACCCAGCCGGGGGGAAAAAAAAAAAAACCCCCCGGCTGGGGATTTTTTATTCTAAATTTAAAAATGAGTTGAAAAACCTGAAAAGCAAAACTCAGACAAGGTTACAACCCTAGACCCCTTCAACACACACACACCCACACTCGATCGGACCTCGACCGCTCCGCTGACCCTCGGCACGCATTCGCGCCCCTCCTCGGGAACGTGGTTCCCGAGAGCGCCCGAAAAAAATCCTCCTGCCTGACGAAAACCCCCGGTCCCTGGCCGGTCCGCGCCCGAACTTTGGCGATGAACGTCGCCTCGCTGACCGACCGGGACCCGGGAAAAAAAAACCCAGCCGGGGGGAAAAAAAAAAAAACCCCCCGGCTGGGGATTTTTTATTCTAAACTTTAAAATGAGTTGAAAAACCTGAAAAGCAAAACTCATAGAAGGTTACAACCCTACAACCCTTCAACACACACACACTGCCTTCAGCTTACACACAAACCCATGCTGACTCACACCTCAACCTCTCTGCTAATCCTCGGCACGGACTCCTGCCCCTCCTCGGGAACGTGGTTCCCGGGAGCCTCCTAAAAATCCTCCTGCCTGACGAAAACCCCGGTCCCTGGCCGGTCCGCGCCCAAACTTTGGCCATGAATGTTGCCTCGCGGACCGACCGGGGACCGAGGAAAAAAAAACCCAGCCGGGGGGAAAAAAAAAAAAACCCCCCGGCTGGGGATTTTTTATTCTAAATTTAAAAATGAGTTGAAAAACCTGAAAAGCAGAAGCCACACGCACGAGGTTAAATCCAGTCAGCATGCGCTCACACAACCAGACAGACACGTGCTGTCGCTCACGCTCTTCCCGCTTACGTGCTCGGTGTGGCCCTTACTCGAGACGCTGAAGAGAGCGCTTCCACGCTTCTTCTGGCTGCCGCTCCTTGATGTCGAACGGTAGATTCTGGGGAAATTGGGAGCCTCGGGGACCTGTGAAACGACAGAAAGCGGTCAATGAGTGGCTATCTGACAGCTAGGACTTGTCCCTGCTCTGACCGATAAATTTTCTACCCAAAACCCCATTAAAGACAGATGAACAGTAAAGTTTTTATAACTTTTCTACCTAACTGTGACTACGTGCCAGGGCAGGGCAGCTCCGAGCATAAGTGGTACAGTGTAAGTACATACAGTATAAACCAGCACAGGCACACACAATATAAGTACATACAGTATAAGCCAGCATATGTACACACAGTGTAAGTACATACAGTATAAGCCAACATAGCTACACACAGTGTAAGTACAGACAGTATAAGTACATACAGTATAAGCCAACACAGGTACACACAGTGTAAGTACATACAGTACAAGTACATACGGTATAAACCGGCATAGGCAGGCACAATATAACTACATACGGTATAAGCCGACACAGGTACACGCAGTGTAAGTGCATACGGTATAAGCCAACATAGCTACACACAGTGTAAGTACAGACAGTATAAGTACATACAGTATAAGCCAACACAGGTACACACAGTATAAGTAAGTACATACGGTATAAACCGGCATAGGCACGCACAATATAAGTACATACGGTATAAGCCAACACAGGTACGCACAGTGTAAGTACATACAGTACAAGTACATACTGTATAAACCAGCATAGGCACGCACAATATAACTACATACGGTATAAGCCAACACAGGTACACGCAGTGTAAGTGCATACAGTATAAGCCAGCATAGGTACACACAGTGTAAGTACATATAGTATAAGCCAACGTAGGTACATGCAATGTAAGCCGGGACTTGAGATAGCTCTCTGGAAGATTAATTCTTGAACCCTATACCCCTTGGGAAGATGGAACCTATAGAACTCCTGCAGTCACGTGAGGAGGGTGTAAGACGCTCCCTCGGGAAGTCCGAGAGAATGGCGTGGGAAAAAAGGCACTACCAAAGCCGGTAGTGAGAAGGAAGACGGATGAGAGCATCTTGTCCCTGTGAGACGTTCCTGTCTCAAACTAAAAATGCAAAGATGCCGGAATAAGGGATATCCGGAAAGGAACGTGAAGTAGAATATGGCCTACGTGGCACGGAATAGTGCCGATAAAGCGTCGAGACGTGAAAAAGGCCTGTGACATGGAAGACGATGGACACGGACTACATAACACAGACACGGACGACGTAACATACACACAGATGACATAACACAGAGACGAGTGACAACTGCCAGGCACTGTCCCCTTAGGAACCTGAGATTGCTAGTGCAAGATCAGCCAGAGGCTGATGACGTCAAAGGAAAGGGAGCCCTATGACAATGGCACGTGATGATGAAATGGAACTCATCAAAAGAAGTTAGTGCTGAAGTAGTTAAGAGGATGCTCGAGAGGCTCGGCGAGTCTAGAGAAGGAAGCCGACTGCCGGGTGACCGTGGCCGTGGCTCCGGACGTGAAGGCGAGCTCCTCCGAGGAAAGATCCGTGACGACGTCGGGCCGAGAGAGGCGGACGACGCGAAGTACGCGGAAATGTCGAGATGGGTCGGAACTGCCGTGCCCGGCAAAGGCTCTGGCGAAGCTGAGGGGAAACCCTCTCCCTTTACTTCCAGAGAGCCCACCCCGCTACAGACCTGTCCCCTAAGCTGACATCTGATTGCCTCCTGTGAGAGTAAAGGCTTTTCCCCTTCCCCCGACCACTGGCCCCGACACTTAGCTTTTGGAAGAGGAGCGGACGAAATCCATCCTCGGTCGGACGTGGACGTGGAGATGCTCTCCGTGGGGGCTTCGGTGCTGCCGTTTCCAAGCTTTGGCTACGAGCCTCCTCAGGGTGCCTAAGACAAAATAGAAAACCTGACTATTGCCCTCAAAACCAGTAATCCCCGGGACTCCTCCGCACCCCTGCCCCGGCTCACCTCAAATCTTGATTTTGCTCCAGAGGCTGCCCGGAAGATACCTGCAAAAAGAAAAGGTACACGCTTAGCATGCTGCTGTGTAATGCTCACCTATGAGTCAGCCTGCCTAAACTCTGACTCACCTGCCCTCCTCTGTTCCTTGGCGTGCCTAGGGCAGCGACGGCACCTGCAATGAAACAAAGCAGAAAAGCATGCGGATATTCTGTGAACACGCAACCTCCCAAGCAACCTCCCAAGTCTGACAAGGATGCCATGCCAATACGTTAAGCTCTCACCCACCTGACATGGGCGTGCTTGGCCAGGATAGATGGCAAGTGGACCACCTAAAATAAAAGAAACAAGAGGAGATGCTTAGAGCTGCACCAAAACTGAGAACTCAGCAATAACAACTGCTTCTGTACGCTAATCAATGCTCACCTTGCCCACTCGGCCTGGACTGCTGCTCTCGGCCTTGACCACCTAAAAAGAGAAACAAAGAACAATGCTGTAACGGCCACCATTTATGCTTCCTCTGCACAGACAAATGGAGACTTACCTGGTCAGGGCAATCCCCTCACCTGGGATGGGGGGCTCTGCCCAGGATTTTATTCTTCTGCATCTGAAAAAGTTACGACAAAAGTCAAAGGGCTGCAGGATAACTTAAGAGCTCCAGATATCTTGTGTCCATCTACACATTGCACCTAGAGTCCAACCACACCCCACATTACAAATTTCAACTCCCCGGGACTTCTCCTATTGCACCAGGCTATGCGGCAGGGCAGAGCAGCTCCGGCACAGATGTGTGTGTGGACACCCGTGACACAGGACAGACAGGACACGACAAACAACAGGCACACAACAAAGACAGAAATCTCCTGGCAAGAAGGATGACTGCAAGGACTGAGAAGATGCCAAATGATATGACCGAGGGGAGACCGATGGTGAGCGGATGAGGCTCAGAGAAACCTGGAGGAAGAAGATGCTAACCGAATGATTTATTCCAAGAACTGCAAAGATAGATGCCCGAGAATCCTACGGCCAGAAGCCTCTACCTGCCCTCACGTTCTTTCCAGTCCTAGTCCGCCGTAATGGATCCTGGCGGGGCAGAGCTGCCCATACAGCTCAGAACAAGACCTGAAAAGACACCTGACCAGATGCTGCTAAAGAGACAAGAGAGTCTGATGCCTGTCTGAGCTCCTGAGGCGAAAGTTCTATGGCATTGGTGCCAGGCCGAGGAATGCAGAGATTGCAGATGCTAACAATGATGCCAGGGTTTCTGACAGGCCCCTCCAAGGCCTAAAGTAAAAGACATGACATATCCAAACACACATAATACACAAAAGACAAGTGACACGATACACACCGGGACTGCTCTGCCCTGCGCACCTCAGCACTGTGATCCGAAGTCAGACTTGGCTTTTATGGAGCCTAAGGGGTCGCCTCATGGACACCCCCAATCTCCAAAGGAGACTCAAAACCCCTCCCAGTAATTCCCAAACCAGCCCCCTGCTTTCATACCCCCTGTGGGTCGTGGCCCTCTACTTATCTCTCGCACAGCTGGGGATGCCGGTCTCGGGTGCGAAGCAAGGCCGCCTCGTCAGCCGGGAAGGTCCTGCTGGCATCGGGCTGGTGTCTCTCACACAGCTGTATTAAAGAAAACCAAACATCAGTGCCCGATCTTGGCAGCCCCTCGGCCAAAACCCCACAAGTCTGCTACTCACCGTGGTCCTAAGAACGCTCGGCTGCTCGGGCCGCACGCTTCCGGCACGCTCGGAGACCGAGGCCGTCGTCACGGGGGGTGCCTGGGTTAAGAGGAGATGAGCTGATTTGGCATGGCTGAAACCTGAGGGGACCCTCGCTCCTCCTCCCTACTTCCCCAACTCAACACAACTCCTTGGCAGCTGCCCAAGGCCACCCGGATGGCACCTTTAAATGGAAGAGTTCAGCGCTTCCTCACCAGGTCCTGTAATGCATCCACAGGGCACACACGTGCAGGGAACCTGGTGCATCGGCCGGCTGGTGACGGGGGCTTGGCAGGCTCCGAGTGGATTGCCTAAGGCACAAAAAAGAGAATGGAAGCTTAGAGCAGCACCAGAAACTGAGACTGGAGCAATAACAGCTACTTCTCTCCGCTGCTCACCTTGACTGCTGGTATCCAGATTTACTTCCTAAAAAGAAAGACAAAGAACAGAGCTGTAACAGAGTCACCGCATACACTTCTGCTGCACAGACAAATGGTGCCTCACCTGCTCGGGGGAAACCGCTCACCCGGGATGGGGCCCTCTGGCACACATTTAATCCATCTGAATCTGAAAACAAAGTCAGGACAAGAGTCAAACTGTTGCAGGATAACTTAAGAGCTCTAGATATCTTGTCTGCATCAGCAAATCCCACCTAGACTCCAACTACACCCCACATTACAAACTTCAAGTCCCTGGGACTTCTACTGCACCAGGCTATGCGGCAGGGCAGAGCAGCTCCAGCACAAATGTGTGTGCAGACACCTGTGACACAGGACAGACAGGACGTAACAGACAACGGGGACACAACACAGACACAAATCTCTGGGCAAGGAAAATGGCTGCGAGGACTGAGAGAATGCAAAAGGAGATGACCGAGGGGAGACCGATGGTGAGCTGATGAGGCTCAGAGAAACCTGGAGGAAGAAGATGCTAACCGAATGATTTATTCCAAGAACTGCAAAGATGGATGCCTGAGAATCCTACGGCCAGAAGCCTCTACCTGCCCTCACATTCTTTCAAGTCCTAGTCCGCCATAATGGATCCTGGCGGGGCACAGCTGTCCATACAGCTCAGAACAAGACCTGAAAAGACACCTGACCAGATGCTGCTAAAGAGACAAGAGAGTCTGATGCCTGTCTGAGCTCCTGAGGCGAAAGTTCTATGGCATTGGTGCCAGGCCGAGGAATGCAGAGATCGCAGATGCTAACAATGATGCCAGGGTTTCTGACAGGCCCCTCCAAGGCCTAAAGTAAAAGACATGACATATCCAAACAACACATAACACACAAAAGACAAGTGACACGATACACACTGGGACTGCTCTGCCCTGCGCACCTCAGCACTGTGATCCGAAGTCAGGCTTCGCTTTTAGGGGGCCTAAGGGGCCGCTTCATGGACACCCCCAATCTCCAAAAGGGACTCAAAAACCCCTCCCAGTAATTCCCAAACCAGCCCCCTGCGGGTCGTGGCCCTCTACTTATCTCTCGCACAGCTGGGGATGCCGGTCTCGGGTGCGAAGCAAGGCCGCCTCGTCAGCCGGGAAGGTCCTGCTGGCATCGGGCTGGTGTCTCTCACACAGCTGTATTAAAGAAAACCAAACATCAGTGCCCAATCTTGGCAGCCCATCGGCCAAAACCCCACAAGTCTGCTACTCACCGTGCTCCTAAGAACGCTCGGCTGCTCGGGCCGCACGCTTCGGGCACGCTCGGAGACCGAGGCCGTCGCCCCGGGGGGTGCCTGGGTTAAGAGGAGATGAGGTGATTTGGCATGGCTGAAACCTGAGGGGACCCTCGCTCCTCCTCCCTACTTCCCCGACTCAACACAACTCCTCCGCAGCTGCCCAAGGCCACCCGGATAGCACCTTTAAATAGAAGGGTTCAGGGCTTCCTCACCAGGTCCTGTAATGCATCCACAGGGCTCACACGTGCAGGGAACCCGGTGCATCGGCCGGCTGGTGACGGAGGCTTGGCAGGCTCCGAGTGGATTGCCTAAGGCACAAAAAAGAGAAAGGAAGCTTAGAGCAGCACCAGAAACTGAGACTGGAGCAATAACAGCTACTTCTCTCCACTGCTCACCTTGACTGCTGGTACCCAGACTTACTTCCTAAAAAGAAAGACAAAGAACAGAGCTGTAACAGAGTCACCACATACACTTCCGCTGCAGAGACAAATGGTGCCTCACCTGCTCGGGGGAAACCGCTCACCCGGGATGGGGCCCTCTGGCACACATTTAATCCATCTGAATCTGAAAAAAAAAGTCAGGACAAGAGTCAAACTGTTGCAGGATAACTTAAGAGCTCCAGATATCCTGTGTCCATCTACAAATCCTGTCTAGAGTCCAACTACATCCCACATTACAAACTTCAAGTCCCCGGGACTTCTCATATTGCACCGGGCAATGCGGCTGGGCAGAGCAGCTCCGGCACAAATGTGTGTGCACACACCCGTGACACGGGACAGACAGGACGTGACAAACAACGGGGACATGACACAGACAGAAATCTCCTGGCAAGGAAAATGGCTGCAAGGACTGAGAGAATGCAAAAGGGGATGACCGAGGGGAGACCGATGGTGAGCTGATGAGGCTCAGAGAACCCTGGAGGAAGAAGATGCTAACCGAATGATTTATTCCAAGAACTGCAAAGATGGATGCCCGAGAATCCCATGGTCAGAAGCCTCTACCTGCCCTCTCGTTCTTTCAAGTCCTAGTCCGCCATAATGGATCCTGGCGGGGCACAGCTGTCCATACAGCTCAGAACAAGACCTGAAAAGACACCTGACCGGATGCTTCTAAGAAGACAAGAGAGTCTGATGCCTGTCTGAGGTCCTGAGGCCAAAGTTCTACGGCTTAGCTGCCAGGCCGAGGAATGCAGAGATCGCAGATGCTAACAATGATGCCAGGGTTTCTGACAGGCCCCTCCAAGGCCTAAGGTAAAGAAATGACATATCCAAACAACACATAACACACAAAAGACAAGTGACACGATACACACCGGGACTGCTCTGCCCTGCGCACCTCAGCACTGTGATCAAAAGTCAGGCTTTGCTTTTAGGGGGCCTAAGGGGCCGCTCCATGGACACCCCCATCTGCAAAGGAGACTCAAAAACCCCTCCCGGTGGGTCCCTAACCTGCACGCCGCTTTCATCCCCTCTCTGGGTTGTAGCCCTCTACTTATCTCTCGCACAGCTGGGGATGCCGGTCCGTGTCAGGTGCAAAAGAAGGCAGCTTCAACATCTGGGAAGTTCTTGCTGGCACTGTTGTTCAACAGCTCCCTGTTGTTTCTTAGTCAGCTACGTGAAAGAAATGCAAATATCAATGCACGATCTCTGCAGCACACTGGCCAAAACCCAACAATTCTGCCACTCACCGTTTTCCCAAGAATGCCCGGCTCCTGGGGCCGCACCCTTCGGCCGCGCTCCGAGGCTGATGCCGTTGTCACGGGGTAAGCCTGGGGTAAGAGGAGACGAGGTCATGTGGCATTGCTGAAACCTGAGGGGACCCTCGCTCCTCCTCCCTACTTCCCCTACTCACCGTGACTCCTCAGCCATTGCCAAAGGCTACCCTGGTGACACCTTTAAACAGAAAAGGCAGAGGCTTCATCGCCGAGTCCCGTGATTCTTCCGCAGGGCTCGGGAGAGTGGCGCACCCGGTGTGTCGGCCGGTTGGTGACTGGGGCTCTGCGTACTCCGAGTGGATTGCCTAAAGCGCAGAAACAGGAACGGATGCTCAGAGTTGCACTGGAAAGTGAGACTGGAGCAATAACAACTGCTTCTGTACGCTACTCAATGCTCACCTTGCCTACCTCATCTTGACTGCCGATATCCAGCTTTACCTCCTGAAAAGAAAAAGAACAGTGCTGTAACAGAGTCACACTTGACACTCCACCTGCAGAGACAAACTGTGACTGACCTGCTCGGGGAACCTCCTCACTCGGGATGGATGGATGGATGGATTTCGCCCTGGATTTTATCCTTCTGCGTCTGAAAGAAAGTGAGGACAAAAGTCAAAGGGCTGCGGGATAACTTCACAGCTCCAAACATCTCCTGTCTATCTAGGAATATCATCTAGAGTCTGGCAACACCCCACAAACTGCAAGTCCCTGGGACTTGTCCTCTTGCAGCAGGCTATGCGGCAGGGCAGGGCAGGGCAGCTCCGGCACGATTATGTGCGGACACCCGTGACACGGAGCGTGACAAACAGGGGGACGACAAACGCAACACAGCATGCTTGTGGTGAGGGTCTCGAGGGGAAAAGGCAAAAGGGACCCCAAAGACACGCTAGGTAACACGGTACGCCGGACAACATGACGTGGCCCGGAACTGTTCTGCGCTGCCCGCCTGAAAGCTGCTGTCACAACTAGAGCCTCTCCCTTTAGATGTCCTAAGAGGCCCCTTGGAGAAGATTGCTTTTCCCTCTGCTAATTTTTAAATCTGTCCCAGGAACTCCCAACCTGCTACTCTCCCATCATCCCAACTCCAGGCCATGGCCCTGACTTATCTTTTGGATGATCGGTGATGTGGATCCACGTTGCGCCTGAAATGAGTCTGCCTCGGAGGGCCCCGTGACCGCCTGTTAGCCTCTCGGTCAGCTACAATAAAGAAAAACAAAACCAAAGTATGAGTACAGAGTTATGTGGGCCAAATCCCGGCGAGTCGGGTACTTGCCCTCTCCTGAGTGTGCCTGGCTCCTTCAGGCTCCGGCTTCATCCTGATTCCAAGGCTGTGGCCATTATTATGACTGGCACCTGGGTAAGAGAAAGGCAAAGTTAAATGGCATTCCTGTGAGTGCAGTGGGTGACCTTGTGTGCTGTAAGATGTGTGAATGCCTCTGCTCGGCTTCTAAAAGGCCTTGGGTGGGGGGCTCAAATAAACACCCTTTCTCACCCTGCTGCCTTCAAAACCACCCCCCCAACAATAACTCCTAACTGGATACCTGCTCAGCCTCCCTCTCCTAGTCACAATCCTCAACTCACCTGAAGCCTCAATCTCAAACGTCATCTTGGACACTGGGCAGATCCCTCTTGTGACACGATGAATCTGCTGAAAAAAGTGTTGTAATTGACACAACCTGGAGCCTCTGGAAGCCGCGCTCCTCCTAAATAAAAAAAAATACAAAACAAAATCAGAACAAAACCAGAAATTACAAATGCGCTTTACCACCCCTAAACACAAAACCCAAAACTGTGAACTTAAATACTCCCTGTATTCCAGGCTGTTTTCTTCACAGTATCTTCAAAGCCTCTGTTGCTTTAGATGCTCAGAAGCTGAAATAAGCTGAAAGAGCTTCTTCACTGAAATGAGAGGAGAGCTCTTATCCCAGCACATCCCAGAGGGGGAATGAAGGCCCTGAGCAAAAGCTGGGGTTAATATACCCCTGATGGTGCCCGCCTCTCGTATCCGTGGCACCTGGGAAAAGGGAGGGGGCGAATCCCACCGGGTATAAAAACCCTCAGAGCGGCTGCAGGTGTTTGGCTTCTCTGACTCAAGTTCAAGGGGAGAAAAGGGCTTGTTATAGAAGGAAATTCTTCAGAAAAATATCAGCGCTTTCTTTTTTACAACAACTACTTGGAGTAAAAGGGCAGACAACTGGTAAGAAATAAATTTTTCTGTTTAGGCACCATAACTCGATAAACTGGCTAATTTGCTGTGAACTTACATAATTATTCCTTAGTGGCTACTAAGTAGTACTTCACGTGTGACTAAGTCCAGTGGAGAAGAATGCTTATGATATGAATCGTCTAAGTCTCCTTGGGACCTCTATTAGGCCAATCTACATTATAAGTAAAAATAAGAAAAATAAAAGCTTCCCAGGCAGTGTAAGGGTTAAGTGCGTGCCAGGCTTACCCTGCTCTGAGATACTTGGTCCTACGGCACAGAAAGAAGGGCCCTGAAATGTAGTTTTAAACCCTTAAAATGCTGAAAAAAGCAGAGCTTCCTTCCAGTGAACCCCTTAAGCAGAGGAAATGGGGCAGTTACCTCTACTGAAACTAATATAATTGCAAATAAATAGTTTCTGCCCTTTAATTTATTCTCCTTAAGTACTGGGAAAAGAGGGGTTTTCCTCACTTTAAATCTCTCCAGTGATGGAAAAAGAGGGATTCAAACTCTTAAGATAGAAGGTATAGCTGGGCTTCTCCCTCAATTTAGGCCTCAGGACAACAAAACGGGGGCGGCTACCCTTAATTCAAACCCATAAGAAACATTGTCAAGGTTTTCCCCTTCTACTTAAACTGGAAAATAATCGAAAATGAGGACTCCCTGTCAATTAACACCTTAAACAGCATAGAAAAGGCAGGGATTCTTTCAACTGAGACCACTAAAATTGAAGGGGAAGCAGAGTTCCTCCCAGTTTGAACACAAAAAAATTAAGGAAAAGGAAGCTTTTTCCCTTTTTTCTAAACCCTTTTTCTCCTAATAACCCCTCTCCTTTCTGGGAGTGCTGTGGAGGGTCTGGGGGCTCTGGGGAGGGACTGACACAGTAAAAGGGGAAAGTTGAAAGCCCTCTCCTGGAACCCCAGATGATGCCTGGCCTGCTCAGATGCTGCCCCTTGGCAAAAGGGCTCTTCCCTTGGCATTTTCTCAAAGTGATGCTCCGTGCCCGGGTGGGTCCGGCTGCTCCCTGATCCGTGCTGGATGCTCCGACCGAAGTTCCTGGAGGGACCCTTGGGATGCCCCCGTTAGCCCCTCTGGACTAGCAGCTCCCTGTGCGGGTGTGCCTGGGTAACCCTCTGAAAGCAGCTGGTCACAGGGGGGCTGCTAGACCTTGGAGTGGGGCTTGAGGTGAAGAAAGGTCCTGTGAGGAGTTCCTTCCCCTGCACAGCCCTTCGTCTGCCCCTTAAACCATGGGCTGCCAGACTTTCCTTTCTAAGGAAATTAACTGTCTTTCCTCTCTGTGTGCCCCGGACCGCGGCTGCCGACGCCGAGAACTCTTGCCGCCCTTGGAGTGCCACGTGCCTCCTGCGAACGGACGTCGACGCGCAGCGGGGGTGAGTTTGGCTTTACGGGGAAGAGGGCCGGCGCAGGATTTCTCCGGGAGCGAAGCTGCCCCCGCCGAGAACTCGGGCTGCCCTGGCAGTGCCGAGCACCTCCTGCAAACTGGCGTCGGGAGACGCGGGGGGTGAGTTTTTCTGTGCGGAAGTTCTCCCAGACCAAAGCTGAGAGCATCTAACCCTAACCACAACAACTTAGCTGGGTCTAAAACTTACAACCTTCGGACTGGTGGCGTGGGACCCGACCCGCTGTGCTACCGCTGGCCCCTTGCTCAAGC
Source organism: Agelaius tricolor (assembly GCF_023055355.1). NCBI lineage: Eukaryota > Metazoa > Chordata > Aves > Passeriformes > Icteridae > Agelaius > Agelaius tricolor. The sequence continues at coordinate 157,809 of NW_027269396.1, read as the reverse complement.
GTTCCCCTGCGGTCCTAAAACTCTGCCTTTTCGGAGGGTGTTTCCTGTGACCCTGACCGTAATCTTCAAAATATGCTAAAGACTCATAAAATGGCTTTGAAAAAGCCCCAGCAATACCCTAAGAAGTCCCAGAAAAGTCCCTTCCAAAATCCCCTAAATACCTTTAAAAGTCCTGGAAAAAAAGCCTCACAAAGACGTGCTCAGTCTCCGAACTCTACCTCTTGCTGTCTAGCCCACACGTGTCGTCCCTACCTTTTTGCAGTGGGTCTGTTGTCCTCTGAGGGTTCTGTCCTTGCGCTGCTGTGTGAGGGTTGCTGTCTGGTCTCGCTGTTAGGGTTGCTGTGTTGTGCTGCTGTTGGGGGAAAAGGCTGTTTTTAGGGGGGCTGCTTAGGCTGAGGTTAGGGCTGGGGTGAGGGGTGGTACAGCTGTACCCCTATACCCTTGATCTCCACTGGACTGTCCAGCCCCCAAGCCCTCTCCCTTTACTCCTCAACCGGTTCCTCTGCCCCCCAGCCCTCAGCTCCTGTGTGTTACCCTTGACCCCTCTCTTTTGCCCCTCAGCCCCCAGCTTCTCTGTGTCACCCTACAGCTGCCCCTGCCACCCTCAGCATCTCTGTGTGTCACCCGCTGTCCCCTCTTCCTCCCTCAGCTCCCAGCCTCTGTCACCCTCAAGCCCGCACAGTGCCTCTCAAGCTGCCCCTCAGCCTCCATGTGTTGTGCCATGAAAAACCCTAAAAAAACCTAAAAATTCCCTGAAAACCTCCTAATCTTCAAAATGTCCTAAAAACCCCATGAAAACCTAAAAATAGCCTCAGAATGCTGTTAGAATACACTGGAAATACAATACTTTTAAAAAACCCCTAAAAATCCCCAAAGAACCTTTAGAAATCCCGAAATATACCCTAAATAGTCCAAAAAGAGCTCTAAAAATACCCCAAAAATCCTTAAAATGCCCTGATAAGACCCTAAAAAAGCCTAAAAATTCCCTCAAAAACCTTAAAAATACCCTAGCCCTAAAAAGTCCTACACATACCCTCAATAGTCCTAAAAAACCCCCAAGAACACCCAATTCCCCCCCCCCAAACAATTCTTAAAAGTACTAAGAAAACCCTTAAAATACCCTAACAAAATCTTTTAAAAGCCCTGAAAAAGCCCTAAAAGTATCCTAAATGTTCCCAGAAAATTCCTGGAAAACTCCTCCAAAAAAGCCCTAAAATATCCTTTTAAAGCTGTGAGAAAAACCCTAAAAAAACCCCTAAAAAACTGCTCAGCCCCCAACTCCTACCTGTCACTCTCTAGACCACAAACATCATTGCTACCTTTTTATTAGGGTTGCTGCCTGCAGCTGCTGGGAGAGTTCTGGGGCTGTCCCAGCATTGGGGTTACTGCCTTGTGCTGCTGTTGGGGAAAACTGGGGTCCTAGGGGTGCTCTTTAGGGTGACCTTGGGGTTGGGTTGAGGGCTGCTGCACCTGTACCCTAACCCTACCTGGTACCCCGTGTCCTTTGTACCCCTAATCCTCAGTGTGAGCTCTCCGTCTGTCAAGCCTCCCCCTCCTTGCCCCTCAGCCCGCAATGTCTGTGTGCCACCCCGAGAACTCTGGCGTTGTCCCTTGGCCCCCTGGCCTCCACCGTGCACTCTCCACCTGGTTAGGGGTGGTTTTTAGGGTAAGGTTAGGGGTGGTGTGAGGGCTGGTTCACCTGTCACCCTCAAGCAGCCCCCACTTTGCCCCTCAAGGCATCTGCTCCCCCTCACCCTTTTCTTGTCACCCTCAAGCTCCCCGCTCCCAGCCTCTCAGCATCTCTGTGCCACCCTGGAGCCCCCCATTTGCTCCTAACACCCCCTTCTGCCTCTCAGCTCCCCCCATCCTCTGTGTCACCCTCCAACCCCCTCCCCTCAGCCCGCAGCCCCCTGTGACACCCTGCAGCCCACAGACGTTGTCCCTGCCTGTCTCGCTTGGGTGTTGTCCTGCTGCGAGAGCTGCGCCATCCTCCGAGGGTTCGGGCTCCTGCGTGCTGCTGCAGGGGACTCACGGGTGGGCGGTGGGTGAAGTAACGGATGGAGCGGGAAGTGTGGTGGGATGGGTTAAGGGCGGAGTGAGGGATGGAGCAAGGGCGGGCTGGAAAATGGAGTAGGGTTAGGGGCGGAGAAGGGGACGCAGCAGCAGGGGGCTGAGGTGAGGAGGTGAGTGTTAGGAGGAAGCGTAACTCCGTAACTCCAAGACCGAGTCTGCAGCAACGAGAACTCTGAGTGACCTGGGAGTGCCGAACGTCTTTGGCAAACTGATGTAAGGAAACTGGGGTGATGAGTTTAATTTCCCGTGGAAAAGGGATGGCATCTCTGTCCGTGGGCCTGCACCCTGCCCGGGACCTTTGATCTCCAGTGGGCTGCCACCTCCTAAAATTCCAAACATCGCAGGTGAGACAGGGGGTTGGAAATTTTACTTGGGGTAGAAACCAATTTTGGATTTAGCTGAAGTCTGCTGGTGAAACTTGTGTAGTCTGTTAATCGGTGTGCTTACAAAAAGGCCTGCAGAGAGAAAAAAGGAAGTTCGAGGATTCTGTGGGGAAAAAGAGAATCTGGGTTACGACCGAGTGCACGGCCTCGTCCCTGTGTGAGTAAAAGTTTGAGGTTTTGCTGGCAGCATCGCCGAGTGCTGAGGGGTCCCCTGGTCGATAGGGCAACTTGGGAGGGTTTGCTTCAGGCTTTGCTTGTGAAAGGTGTGAGAAAAGCAAGCATGAGGCAAGCAAGATGAGCCCCTTCTTGCCTGTTGAAGTGTTGCATAAATCAAAGATAAACCTCAAGGTCCCTTCCCACCCAAACCGTTCCGTGATTCTTTGCCCTGGAGGCAAGGGTGCACCTGTCACCGCATTTCTCTTCACAGAGAAAAGCAAGGCACAATTCTCCCCAAGAATATGTCTGGGATTCACATTCTCTGAACCTCAGAGGAAGTAAAATCAATTCTTAGCTCATTTGCTGTGCCTGTGTTTGTGCCGAAGTAGAATGCAGCGTGGAGATTGTTTACCCAAAGTGAGGGTGTTTTGTTTCCTTGGCCTGTCGGGGCCAAGTGTGTGTACGTGTCGGGACTGTTGGGTGACAGTCGTGAGTTGTGTGCGGGGTTGAGTACTTGGCAGATTGGGTTTAGATGTAATGTAATATAGTATAATAAAGCAATTAATTAGCCTTCTGATAAGGCAGAATGCAGATTGGAAACATTTGCACATATGATGTTAAAGGGCATGTGAACCACCTTTCTGTGAGACAAAGACACAAGACTTGGCCCATCCCTAACTTAGGACACAGCTAAAAAATAATAGATAAAATAATTTTTAACCTATTTTTGAAGAACTCTCTAAAACTAATGGCAGATGATATAGCTATTTTATCTGGCAAGCTTCCGTGCAAAATTCCCTGCTGATGCTGGCTCAAACGGATGGAGATTTGGGAGGAGGGGGAGGAACCAAGTGCCACGGGGCTTTATTGGATGAGCCTTGAAAGATTTCTGCAAGCTTCTATTGCAAGGTTGATGAACCTTGTGTTTGTTAACTTCAGTTTTGCTCAGTGTTTTAACCCTGCTTTATCTCCTGTGGTCCAGATGACACATTCACACATCTTTAGAAAATTCAGTGGGATGCTCTTCAAACAACATGTGACTTTGCACCAGTGAAGGCAGAAACTTGATGGTTTTACCTCAATCTATAGTTTTTCAATATTGCTAGAGAAAGTGCTTTTCTGTGAAATGTCTACTTTGGTTAGATCATGCAAATTGAGTGCTGGCTGGTACTGCCATAAGATGAAGAGTAAGAATAACTCAGGAATGTTTCATCATTTGTCTCTGCACTGGTCAGAAATGGTAATTTGAGCTCAACTCTGTAGAAATTTAGCAAAAGAAGTTGGACACTCAGAGGATAAAAATAGAAAAAAATGCATTGGAAGCATTTTTCCTGCTAGTGAGTGAGTTTTTACCTGTAGGAGCATCGGGGGGTAGCACAGTCGGGACGGACGGAGACGAGAAGTCATATTGCTATAAGCTGGGTGATATGGGGTGACCTTCAAATGAGGGCCGTCTTCTCCTAGGAAATGAAAGAAGTAACAGGTATCCATAGTTAATGAGCCTAGGATTTCTAGCTCTTGAAGGTCAGATTTATCAGCTTTAGAATTATCAATGTAAGTTTGGTGTTTCTGGCTGGGAGTTGGAGATATGTGATGATCATCATATGGCCAATATTTATCAGGAGTAACATTATCAAGACCCTTTGGGAAAGGTACTCCGACTAGACAGCTTGAAAAAGGTTTGTCAGGGCTTGTGTCAGATAGACGGATGGTATCGGAGCCTGCAGACCTGGCTAAAGCAACCCGGACATTCGTCTTTGGTTGATTTACAGGTAAAGCTTCTGTTTGTGCTGCCTGTGCGACTGCTTGCGTTGCTTGAGCTGTAAGAGCCCTTTCAATTTTTTCTCCTAGAGTTTTTCCAAGTTCTTTTGCCTGGATAATTGCCACTTGCTGTGGACTCCCAATTTTGTTACAGGCATCCATCATTTCAGGCACTGTGGGTTTTTCTTTTCCTAGGGCTTTGATAACTCTTTTACATTCTGCATTGCCATTATTTTCAATAATGTCCCGTATCATTATTGGGCGAGCTATATCATCGCCGCATTGTCTTTCTGTTCCTTGCGTTACCCGGCCCACAAATGTGGTAAATGGTTCAGACGAGTCTTGCCTAATCAGATTATAGGCTTTTTCAAAACTTCCTGCAGGCTGAATTTGCAAAAAGGCTCTGCGAGCCATCTTTTTAATGTCATCTAACGCTGTTTTGGGTAAATTCACTCGATTATCATTCTGATCATCAGGAGGGTCACCAGTCAGCTTAGACATGACAAGGGTATGAAGGTCTGCATCGTTACTTTGTCTATAAGTGGCTAGTGCCCCTGTAAGCAGTCTTTTCCATTTGAGTTCCCATAGCGTATATTGTGAGTCTGTGAGAATTATGCTAGCAAGATTTTTACAGTCATTTGGTGTGAGTGTATGTCCTTCCAGGACTGTCCTTTTCAGCAGTTGCTTAAAATACGGGGAGCAGATACCACCGTCCCTTATTGCTTTTTGCAATTCTTTTATCTCAGGAGGTGGGATAGCCACCCGTGTTCAAGGACCGGCGGCTTGCTGGCTGAATGGCACAGGCATAGCTAGAGGATTTAGACTTTGTTCTTTGCAAATCTGGCCTCTGACTTCATCCTAGTCTGCTAGTTGAAAATTATCGAAAGATTTTGGTGAGTTTTCTAATTTGGGATTAATGCTGATGAATTTTCAGCGTTTAGTGTCTCTTTTTGGGTCAGAGATCTGTCCCAAACACTGGGGGGACTCTGGAGCTGTTTGGGAACAGTTCTTTTTCGAAATTCTTTTGTGTTGGATCAAAGGGTTGGCATTTGCAGGGTAAAGACCCCGGAAATAATTTGGCAGATCAGGAAGCTAAAGATGCAGCAGAAAATGGAGCTGAAAGAGTTAATATTAACTCCAAATGAGGAAAAATTGGAAATTCCAAAGTTTATGGAAGCAAAAAAAAAAGGCGAATTAAAACAAGATAGGTGGCGAAAAAGATAAATGGGGGAAATAGAAACATCTTGATGGAAGACAGATAATAAAATGCTTACTAGGGAATAGCAGAGGACATGTATCAAAACGCCCACTGGCATACTCAGGCTTTGTGTGATCATTTTTTTTAAGGAACTATGGATGCATTGCGATTTTTGGAGTAGAAAAACAAGTAACTGAAAGATGTATAATTTGCCAAAGGATAAATAAAAGGGTGGTGAGAAAAACAACATGAGAAGGTCATGAGTTAACTCGTCGACCATTTCGAAGTATCCAAGCAGAAGTTGGCTTTGGTAAGCTCTGGATTTATTTGTAAAAACCGTTTAATCCAGGAAAAAAAAAAGGATATGCCACATGCTGGGCAGGAGGGAGATTGTAAGAAAATAACATTTTTAAAGGCAATAAAAGAAAAACGGTGAAAGTATAAGGCTGGGAACGAAATATTACCTCATCCATGCCTGTTTGTTCCCCCACTCGTTCGCGGCTGCCCCAGCCCCTGTGCCGGCTCCGGCACGGCCCGTCTGTCCCGGCCCGTCTGTCCCGGCCCGTCTGTCCCGGCCCGTCTGTCCCGGCCCGTCTGTCCCGGCCCGTCTGTTCCGGTCCCTCTGTCCCGGTCCCGGCCGCCGGGCCCGCGGCCGCTCCGCTGGCCGTGCCGGCGGAAGGGGCGGGGGGTCCGTCCCGCCGTGTGCACCGTGGGTACCGCGCTGACCGCACCGAGGGGGGGTCCTGTCTGTCCCATCCCCGGCTGCCCTGACTCTGCTCGGCTCCCGCCGCTGCAGCCGGGGTCAGTCGCCGCCTTGGTCTCTGCCGGATCAGCCGCCGTGAGCCATGGGGGGCCGATCCACGCTGCAGCTCGGTCTGCACCGGAACAGCCCCTGGCGCGATCCCGGCTGCAGACCCCGCCTTTGGAGGACCGAGACTCTGAGCTGTGCCGATCCCCTCGGGCGATTCCCCCTGCAGACCCCGCCTTTGGAGCACCCAGACCCTGAGCTGTGCCGAGTTCCCCCGTCCTGCCCTGAGCTCCGTTCCCTTGGTAACCACAGCTCCGGCTCTCTAAAGGAATCACCTTATCGAAACACTAAAAGTTCAGGTAAAAGAAAGCCCTCTCCTGATTCTTCCTAAAAATACGGGAGAAAAGCTATAGAAGATGAAAATCCAAAAAGAATGGGATAAAGGGATGTCCTAGGGTGAGTTATGATGCTTGTATCCCCATTCATGTGTTCTGTGAATGTTGGATATTATGTTCTGTACCTTTAAGACCGGCTCTGAAGAGGGAAAGTTTTGTTTTGGTTTTCTTATCAGCCTGGCGAGACACTGCAGCTTTTGCTTTTGCTGCTTTTGCTTTTTGCTTTTGCTCTCTCCTCTTGCTTGCTTCGCTTCTGCTTGCTTTTGCTCTTTAGCTAGTTTAGCTAAACTGTCCAATTTCTTCCTGGACGGTTTCTCCTTTCCTTTTTCTGATCATTTCGAACCTGCTCCGGACTGGGACCTGAGAAACACCAAGATCCTGCACCTTCTGGCCTGCAGCAGCAGCCCCAGCGCCGGAGGGACTGAGAACAGAGTGACCACCCCCCAAGAGAGACTTTCTGAATTTTTCATCTTTTACAGAGCGGTGTCATCCGGTATTGTTCATTTTGTGTGCTGGGGGGTGCTGTGCTTGTTAAATAAACAGGTTCTTTCCACTCCTCTCCGAGGAATCCTGCCCGAACCGGTTGGGGGGAGGGGCTGTGTGGGTTTGCTTACTGGAGGAGCCCTAATTTGGAAATTCTCCTCCAAATTTGCCCTAAACCTCGACAAAATCTTGGTGCCCAACGCTGGGCTCGAGAGAGTGAGTGGAAAAACCCTGTTTTGAGGGTATTTTGGTTGCCATTACTCTCTGTTTGTTTGAAGCAGTGAATAGCCATGCTTTTTGAATTCATGATGAGTGTTGGGGTGAAGGCTTGCATGTGCTTCTGGTCCCTAGGGTTTTCGAGATTTTAATACCTCTGTGGTCCCTAGGTTTATTTTCCTATCCTGAAATAGTTCTAGTATTGTCCCTCATACGTAGTTTTTACAGCAGAGGGGCAGTGACCAGAATAGCTGTCCTGCTGGGCTTGATGGCAATGATGTGCAAGAAGTTTATAAACATGTTGGGGTCTGCTCCAGGTATGAATGGTTCTTGGCTATGGTCATTCGTCCAGTTTGTTAGAGGAGGAGCAGCAGGGAATGAGGCTTTTCAGCCTTTGCTTTCCTTCTTCTCCTATGAATCGGTTGCATCAGTAGTAAAGGATGTTCAGTTTCCCCTGAATGTTAGAGAAACCATCTTTCTTGTATTCAATCTGGTAACCTTCTTCTATACAGTCCGCTGTTTCTCCAGAATGAGGGCTGAGATTTCTAGACGGGCTGATGAGACCCCTGACTCAGGAGTAGACCCAGGTGTGAAACATCCTGAGTGGTGTGGGAAATGGGAGGAAATGGGCCAAATCCTGAAGGAATTCTCCGACCCTATAGTCTGGGATTTTCCCCATAAACAAATTCAGACGCCAGCTGAGGGGGGAAATATCTGAAAGAGAAATACCAGGATGAGCCTAAGGAGAGAAAGGTCATTGCAGTGACCTGGGCCCTGGCATATGCTTATCGCACTCTGTTGGAGACTGTAGGACAGCAGATGGAGGCAGGGGAGCAGGGAGATAAATCAGCAGCTATCCCAGTCACTCAGGCTGCAGCCAACACCACAGGCTCAAAGCCAGCAGCCAAACCAGACAGTGAGCCTGAGCCAGCAGCTAAACCAATGGCTGTTGCTACCAGTACTAGAAGTGGGAAATGCACGGACAAGACCAATCGACCAGTGGATGATGATGATGATGATGCAGCAGAAGGAACCTCAATGCCTCCTGACATAAAATCAGGAGTCAAAGCAGCAGGTGCAAGACCAGATGCAAATATTGAGTCCTTTTCCCTGAAGGACCTTCGTGGCTTACGGAAGGATTACACCCGACAACCTGATGAATCTATAATTAGTTGGTTAGTCCGTCTCTGGGATGCTGCAGGCGAGGCTACAATCCTGGATGGCACAGAAGCGAGGCATTTGGGATCCCTGTCACATGATCCTGTCATCGACCAAGGGGATGAGGGGGGCAAACCCTCAGAGCCTCTGGGCACGGGTCTTGGAAAGTGTTGCACAAAAATACCTGTGTGCAGATGATCTTTATATGCAACAGACACAGTGGAAGACCATAGAGCAAGGGATCTAACGCCTGAGAGAGATGGCAGTGGCAGAGATTATCTTCGCAGATGATGTAACAACTAGGAACCCAGACTTGGTGCCATGCACGTCTGTGATGTGGCGGAAACTTGTGCGACTTGGGCCGCACGAATATGCTTCTGCCCTAGCCATAATGAAGAGGGATGAGAGGGACAAGACTGTGCTGGATATGGCAAGGAAGCTCCGAGCATATGCAGATGCTGTGCGTGGCCCAACACATGCCAGAATTGCAGCGGTAGAAACACGTCTGCAGAACTTAGAGGATAAGATAGAGGAGAATCATAAGAAGCTCAGAGAGGAGATTAAAGAAGACCTTCTCCAAATCTCGGCAGTACAGATCAGAGGTTCTGGTATCCAAGGCAGACGTTCCCCAGATGGCCAGAGAAGGTACACCCCACGAACAGAGCTGTGGTTCTACCTGCGTGACTGTGGAGAAAATATGAGGAGGTGGGATGGAAAACCTACTGCTGTTCTGGCACGACGGGTACGTGAATTGAAGGAAGCCACCAGGACGAAAGCGGCTCCAGTTGCCCGTAGCCGAACCGCCAGGTATGATGCTGATGATGCCACGTCTGATCCCCTTGAAGGAACATCCAAGACATATGCCCAGGGAAAGAAGAATAACCAGGCTTAGAGGGGCCCTGCCTCTAGCCAGGTAGAGGCCAGGGAAAATCATGTTTTCTGGTCTGTGTGGATTCGTTGGCCTGGCACATCAGAACCACAAGCGTATAAAGCTTTGGTTGATACTGGTGCGCAATGTACATTAATTCCGTCGAGACATGTGGGGACAGAGTCTGTTTCTATTGCTGGTGTGACAGGGGGATCCCAGGATTTCACTTTGGTGGAAGCTGATGTGAGCCTCACTGGGAATGAGTGGAAGAAACATCCTATTGTGACTGGCCCAGAGGCCCCATGTATTTTGGGCATAGACTACCTTCGAAGTGGGTATTTCCAAGACCCAAAAGGACTCAAGTGGGCATTTGGGATAGCTGCTGTAGAGACAGAGGGCATCCAGCAATTGAACACCTTGCCTGGGCTGTCTGAGAATCCATCTGCAGTAGGATGTCTGATGGGAGAAGAGCAACGAGTGCCAATTGCCACCTCCATAGTGCATCGACGACAGTATAGAACCACTCGAGATGCTGTGATCCCCATCCATAAGATGATCCGTGAGCTGGAGAGCCAAGGGGTGGTCAGCAAGACCCACTCACCCTTCAACAGCCCCATTTGGCCTGTGCAAAAATCTGAAAGAGAATGGAGATTGACTGTGGACTACCGTGCATTGAATGAGGTGACTCCACCGCTGAGTGCTGCCGCGCCAGACATATTAGACCTCCAGTACGAGCTGGAGTCCAAGGCAGCGAGGTGGTATGCCACTATAGACATTGCGAATGCATTTTTCTCCATTCCTCTGGCAGCAGAATGCAGGCCTCAGTTTGCTTTCACGTGGAGGGGAGTGCAGTATACCTGGAACCGGCTGCCCCAGGGATGGAAGCACAGTCCTACCATCTGCCATGGACTGATCCAGACTGCACTGGAAAGGGGTGAGGCTCCAGAACATCTGCAATATATTGATGACATCATTGTGTGGGGGAACACAGCTGCGGAAGTGTTTGAGAAAGGAAAGGAAATCATCCAAATCCTCCTGGGAGCTGGTTTCGCCATTAAAAAGAGCAAAGTAAAGGGACCGGCTCGTGAGATTCAGTTCCTGGGAGTGAAGTGGCAAGATGGACGGCGTCAGATTCCTACAGACGTCATCAACAAGATCACAGCAATGTCTCCACCCACCAATAAGAAAGAGACACAAGCTTTCCTAGGTGCCATAGGCTTTTGGAGGATGCACATTCCTGAGTATAGTCAGATCGTGAGCCCTCTTTACCTGGTCACCCGCAAGAAGAACACTTTCCATGGGGGCCCTGAGCAGCAACAGGCCTTTGTCCAGATCAAGCAGGAGATCGCTCATGCAGTAGCTCTTGGCCCAGTTAGGACGGGACCAGATGTGAAGAACATGCTCTATTCTGCAGCCGGGAACCATGGCTTGTCCTGGAGCCTTTGGCAGAAGGTGCCTGGGGAGACTCGGGGTCGACCACTGGGATTTTGGAGTCGAGGCTACAGAGGCTCTGAGGCCAACTACACTCCCACAGAGAAGGAAATCTTGGCTGCCTATGAAGGAGTCCAAGCTGCCTCAGAGATGATTGGTACAGAAGCACGACTCCTCCTGGCACCCCGACTACCGGTGCTGGGGTGGATGTTCAAAGGCAAGGTTCCTTCCACTCACCATGCCACCGGTGCCACATGGAGCAAGTGGATTGCTCTTATCACTCAGCGCGCCCATATAGGTAAAGTGAATCGCCCTGGGATTTTGGAGGTAATTACAAATTGGCCCGAAGGTGAGAATTTTGGTGTCACAGATGAAGAACAAGAACCAGTGACACGGGCTGAAGAGGCTCCTCCACATAACCAGCTGCCCCCAGAGGAAACACGCTATGCTCTTTTCACTGACAGTTCCTGTCGCATCGGAGGGATAAACCGGAAATGGAAAGCAGCCGTATGGAGCCCCACACGACAGGCTGCACAAGCTACCGAAGGAGAAGGTGGATCAAGTCAACTTGCAGAACTCAAAGCCGTTCAACTGGCCCTGGACATTGCAGAAAGAGAGAAATGGCCAAAGCTCTACCTCTACACTGATTCATGGATGGTAGCCAATGCTCTGTGGGGATGGCTGGAGAGGTGGAAAAAGGCTAACTGGCAGCGTAGAGGAAAACCAATTTGGGCTGCTGATGAGTGGAAAGATATTGCTACCAGGGTAGGGAGGCTACCTGTGAAAGTCCGCCATGTAGATGCCCATGTCCCCAAGAGTAGAGCCAATGAGGAGCACCAAAACAATGAGCAGGTAGACCAGGCAGCAAAGATAGGGGTGTCAAAGATAGACCTAGATTGGGAACACAAGGGAGAGTTATTCCTAGCTCGATGGGCCCATGATGCCTCAGGCCATCAGGGCAGAGATGCCACCTATAAGTGGGCAAGAGACCGAGGGCTGGATTTAACCATGGACAGTATTTCACAGGTTATCCATGACTGTGAGACGTGTGCTGCCATCAAGCAGGCCAAGCGAGTGAAGCCCCTGTGGTATGGTGGGCGGTGGTCCAAGTACAAGTATGGGGAGGCCTGGCAGATAGACTACATCACACGGCCCCAGACATGCCAGGGCAAGCGCTACCTGCTGACCATGGTGGAAGCCACCACTGGATGGTTGGAAACCTACCCTGTGTCTCATGCTACTGCCCGGAACACCATCCTGGGCCTAGAAAACCAAATCCTGTGGAGACATGGTACCCCTGAGAGGATTGAGTCAGACAATGGGACTCATTTCAAGAACAGCCTTATCAGCACCTGGGCTAGCGAACATGGCATTGAGTGGGTGTACCATATCCCCTACCATGCACCAGCTGCAGGCAAAGTGGAGAGGTACAATGGACTACTAAAAACCCAGCTGAAAGCTTTGGGTGGGGGATCTTTCAAAAATTGGGAGCAGCATTTAGCAAAGGCCACCTGGTTAGTTAACACCCGAGGTTCCACCAACCGAGCAGGTCCTGCCCGGTCTGAGTCCCTGAATGTAATAGATGGAGATAAAGTCCCAGTGGTACGTGTCAGAGGTTTGTTAGGGAAGAATGTGTGGGTCAATTCTGCCTTGAGTACAGACAAACCCATTCGTGGGGTTGTCTTTGCTCAGGGACCAGGTTGCACATGGTGGATAATGCAAAGAGATGGAACAACACGATGTGTACCTCAGGGAGATCTGATTGTGGGGTGAGAATGATATGCAATATCACTGTTTGTTGGATGTTACTGCCATTGTCTGTACATTACACCATACAGACATGAGATAGAAGGAAATGTGTAAGTGATGAAGGTCTGGGCAAGTAGAAGATGGAGAAGGAGATGTGCAAGTGTCAAAGGTCTGAGCAAGTGATAGATGGAGCTTTGAGTGAGTAAAGTGAAAGGGGTGAAATCCTGCCGCTCTGTAGTATAGGGCCTGGATTCAGTGGTCCAGCGTGGGGATGTGATGAGGGCATGATGGGTATTGCTTGTAAATTGTGGGGGAGCAGATGGAAATTTTGTGTGAATAAATGCATGATGTGTGGTAGTATGTTGATGATATGGGGATAAGGGGTGGAATGTCCTAGGGTGAGTTATGGTGCTTGTATCCCCATTCATGTGTTCTGTGAATGTTGGATATTATGTTCTGTACCTTTAAGACCGGCTCTGAAGAGAGAAAGTTTTGTTTTGGTTTTCTTATCAGCCTGGCGAGACACAGAGACTGCAGCTTTTGCTTTTGCTGCTTTTGCTTTTTGCTTTTGCTCTCTCCTCTTGCTTGCTTCGCTTCTGCTTGCTTTTGCTCATTGGCTAGTTTAGCTAAACTGTCCAATTTCTTCCTGGACGGTTTCTCCTTTCCTTTTTCTGATCATTTCGAACCTGCTCCGGACTGGGACCTGAGAAACACCAAGATCCTGCACCTTCTGGCCTGCAGCAGCAGCCCCAGCGCCGGAGGGACTGAGAACAGAGTGACCACCCCCCAAGAGAGACTTTCTGAATTTTTCATCTTTTACAGAGCGGTGTCATCCGGTATTGTTCATTTTGTGTGCTGGGGGGTGCTGTGCTTGTTAAATAAACAGGTTCTTTCCACTCCTCTCCGAGGAATCCTGCCCGAACCGGTTGGGGGGAGGGGCTGTGTGGGTTTGCTTACTGGAGGAGCCCTAATTTGGAAATTCTCCTCCAAATTTGCCCTAAACCTCGACAAGGGATTAGTCTATTTCCATTAAAAGAGGCTCCCATAGGAGGGGGCGGACCAGGGTTTGTAAATGCTCCTTTGACTTCGTCTGAGGTCTGAAATTTTAAGAAATAAATAAAAGGGATATTTGGAGGATCCCATAGGCATAGCTGAACAATTAGACCAATTTTTAGGTCCAAACATTTATACTTCAGAAGAGATGTGGTCTGTAATGAAAATAATATTTTTTTCAGGAAGAAAGGCAATTAATCAGAGCAGCTGAAATAAAAGCTTAGGAAAAAAGATAATCTACGGGGACCCCCAGAGAAGACAAAATGCCAGCTGTACCTCCTGAGTGGGGTAAAAACAATGAGGAGGGGAGTAAACACATGAATAATTATTGTAATTACATAATCAAAGGAATAAATGAGACAGCATATCAAAGGCGAAATGCAGGGGAAAAAGGAAAAGTTTTTAAGGGACAGCTTTTCCAGGGGAAAGAAGAAACTGCAACTAAATAGATAAACAAACTTAAGAGAAATAGGAAAATGGTCCTAAGGAAGCAGAAGATCTGAAAATGGAGAGATGGGCACAGAGGAGGAATAGGGAGGTCATAAGCTCTAATTTTTTTGGGGGGACAAATAGCATCTGGAGCCTGTGACAACTTTAAAAGTGGGTCCCCAAGAATAAGAATTGGAATTTGTAATAGACACAGGGGCAGAGAGAACCTGCCTGTTAAATATTCCAAAAATTTACAGTGTGAGCAAACATATAGTGAAAGTAACAGGGGCAAAGAGGGAAAGTTTTACATTTCTGGTCATTAAAGATGTAGTAATTGAGGGAAGAAACTAAAATTTGCATGGGAGATATCTTATTGGTCCCAGGGGCAGGTAGCAATTTATTGGGAAGAGTCTTACAAGTGCAAATAAGAATAGGACTTATATGAGAAAATGGGAAAATGACAGCTAGAGTTTTAAAATTATTTAAAAGAGGATGAAAAAAAAAACAACAAAGAAGTTTGAGGTGGGGAAGGAAATAGGGGAGGATTAAATATCGACCCCATAAGGGTTACAATTGAGAGAGAAGATTGTCCCGTACGTGTACGTCAGTATCCTGTATCTTTAGAAGGACGGGAAGGTTTGAAGCCAGTAATAGAAGGACTAATAAAGGATGGGGCATTAGAACCTTGTATGTCTCCTCATAATATCCCTATGCCCCCAGTAAAGTCTGATGGGAGTTATAGACTAGTACAAGATTTAAGGGAGGTTAATAAAAGAACTCAGACTCACTACCCAGTGGTAAAATATCTTAGACACTTAATAAATAAAAGTAGCTAGAAAACCAAGCATGAGAAAATTGCAAGAATTTTATTCATTCTCCCTCCCTCTTCAAAGAGAGAGATCAGAAAATTACCTAGATTATTGAAATATTATAGATTGAGGGGTACGCACAAGTAGCAAAATTCGTGTATGAAAAAAATTGACAGAAGGAGATGATATAAAACAGACCAAAGAAGATATTGTTAAATTAAAAGAGTTAAGTTAAAACTAGCCTAAGTACCAGCTTTAAGCTTACCTCTGTTAGAAAAGACATTTATCATTTATACATAAATACAGAAAATGGAGTACCTCATAAAATTTTAATTCAAGAGTAAGGAAGAGTAAAAAAATATCTAGTAGCTCATATATCAAAGATGTTGGACTCAGTAAGCCACAGCTAGCCAGTAGGTATTTAACAGCTACTGCAATCCTAGTAAAAGAAAGTTGTAAGCTTACTTTTGGAAGTAATTTAGTTAGGTTCACTTCGTACCATCTGAGGTGTGTTGAATCAAAAAAAACAGGTAAGAAGAGAAGAAAGAGAGAAGTTGAAGTAGGGAGGTGGTTAGCAAACTCTGAGATGTTAGAATGTGAAGTGATGACATCTTGGTGCTGGAAGAGAGCAGAAGTGTGAATGCGGGGTTTTTGCATGAAAGGCAAGGAAGTGTCTCAACACACGGTTGTTAGGAGGTTATTCAATGCCGAACTGAGGTCCAGAAAGGGTTTAGCAGAACGGGCTCTCCTTGAAGGGAAAAGAGGATAAGTTGACTAGAGAAAGGAAAAGAATGTCAGGAGCACCTGGGGAAGCCAGGTTTGGGGTTGTGAAGGCTGGGAGGTGTCTGCCCGCTCCCTACGAGCGGCAGGGTCTCGGAGGCTGCGGCAGGCACCGATCCATGGAGGTGACCCGGCGGCGGTGCTGGCAGCAGGGGACACACGGGTTTGCAGGGCAGGAGCGCGCTGGCTCCGTGGCGGAACTGCCGGGGGGCTCCCAGACTGCCGGGGTCCCGAGTCGAGGATGGCAGCGTCGGCCCCGGTAAGTGGGCCGAGAGAGAGAAGGAAAGAGAAAGAGAGAAGAAGAGAGAGAGAGGGCAAAAGGGACCCAAGGCTGCCCCCAGGGTCCCCATGCCCGTGGCTGTTCTCCCCTGCTCCGGCCCTGCAGCCAAGTGGCAGCACGGCATTGACAGCAAGGCCGTAAAAAGAGCGGGAGGGGGGCTAGCACTAAAAGATAAAATCAAAGCAGAGATTGCTGACTCTCCAAACCTCACAAAGTGGTTTGTTTTTCTTAAGTAAGAAGGTTTTTGGGCTTTTCTTTTGTGTGTTTTGTTTGCTGTTAAAAAGAAGTTGTGGGGGTTTTTTTCCTGAAGAATGGGTTTGTAAGGCTAAAACAATTAAATGCTGCCCAAAAAGTAAAAAGCAATAGATGTGATACGTCTCATGTTAAAATTGGTCTAGCTTTTCGTATTTAACTAACTGTAACTCACAAAAAGAAGAATTTGCCTCTGCAGCTATTAGCACAGCTGGATAGAAGAAGAAGAGGCTGCTGTGGAAAAAGCTTTTAGCTAAACCCAGAAAGTTTGGAAGAAAAGTGAATGGTAAAAGTTAATGCAGTATTATCTTTCTTTTATTACTATGCTATTAAGAAGTGCTTTCCAGGTACTACTGAAGCAACAATCAGAATCACGGAAAAAGGGTGAATTCATGCCAGCAGAATCAAAGGACTTGTGAAGGAACCTGAGGAATGGACTATCGCATTTAAACCGGGTGATACCGAACTGACTTTCCAATGGGGACTGAGTGGTAATAGTTTCGAAAAAGTCAAATGATCCAAGAAATGTACAAAGAACAACACAGAATTAAGAATTAAGACAACGCTTATACCACTGGTTTCAAGCACTGCCTGGTTTTATTCTGGTCTTGCCTGAATAAAACATCTCCTTAGGGGAGGAATACTCCAGACAGAAGAATCAAGACTGTTTTTGTGTTCTGACCTTAGCCTGAGAATTGTACAGGGGAGAAGGGGAATTACCATTTCCATCAGTAAACTTTATTTGATTCATTCCAATACTGGACATGCTAGCTGGGTTATAAGTAAATGCTTGAATTGTGAGAATAATTAGTATTGAAGTTCACAACATTTATGCTCTTATTGCAAAAAGTGTTGAAGTAATAACTTAGCTTTGTGGATGGGAATTATTAGTGCCTGGTGAATGAGAGATACCTGAAGAACGGTAAGAGACCACAGTTAAAGGGTGTCAAAACCAATTTGCCTGGAAATTATTTAAGAGAAAGTGACAAGGAAATAGAGGGCACGACCAGATTGGCCTCTGTATTTTGCCACCGAGAAGATCAAATACACCTGCTGTGGGTTGCAACCTCACAGGCCTGGGAGGTGGGAGTATAAGCCATACTGGACCTCTGTTATTCCTGTTTCTGGCACTCATTTGTTCTCTTTTCCCTTTCGGGATACCAGCAAGATTGTGTCACAAATGCTGCAGAAAGCATCACGTGGAAAGAAACCAAAGTTCCTCTTTAATTACACACACCTATGTCAACAGCCACTGTTATAACCCATCCAAATTAAGAACCTGTAGGCAAAACAGAATAAATTATTGGATTACAAAAAACTTAGGAAAAAATGGTAATAGATTTGGAATTGAATGTCCAAAAGGAGAGAGATGGATTTGTTTTACATTTAATCTTGAAGATATGGTTCAAGAAGATTTGGTAAAAAAAACAAATAATAAACGAAAAGGTAAAACCAGCACAGCAATTCAACTCTGTATTGACCCCAAATTATCTATTGAGTCATATTACAAGATTCCAAGCAGTTATAGAAATGATAGCAAATGGAGCTGCCCAGGCATTGGAGTTAATATAAAGTCAGCTAAGCCAAACAAAACCTGTAGGGTATCAGAATAGGTTGGCTTTACACTATTTATTGGCCAAAGAAGGGGGTGTTTGTAGAAAGTTTAATATATCAAATTGTTGAAAATTGATGAGCAAAATTGATGAGAAAAGTCATTCTAGAAAAAGAAAAAGAAATCAAAGAAGAAAAAAAAATATATGCATATAATAACTGAGGTACCAGTCCAAACATTAGAAAACAATGTTAAAACCTAGCTGGTAGGGTAATGTGTTAGAAGAAATTAAGATCTTTCATTTTATGTGTTGCAACTATTTTTATATTTCTTCCTTGTGTAATCCCCTGTTTTATTTTGCCAGCATAGTCCAGAAGATGCAAGTAGATAAGAAATATTGCTCAAGCCAAATGATTTACAAAGAATAAGAGTGGGGATTGTGAAAAATACGTGTATTTTATGATTGGCTTTTTGGAAATATTAAAATGAATATTATATGTGTTGTGTTAGAAAGTAATGCTGTATTAATTCTCTTAAGTAGTGTGTTAAATATAGTTTTAGGTTACAAAAACTGTTAAAATAGAAACGATGCTATGTAAGATACTTTTTTTAAAGAAAGGACTTACAGCGAGATAGCAGCCACAGGACACCTGGATCTTTCAGAGAAAAAGAATTTATTGCCCTCTTATCAGAAGAAACAAACTTCTTCCCGCCTCCAAGGCGCTGTTAGGATTAGAAGGAAGAAGTGGATGATGACCAGACAGAATCCTGTGTTTGAATGGAATTTATGCACCATGTATGAAGTGTATGACTATGCAACAGGCTATTGCTTTTAAGGGTTAATCCTTTGTTAACGGGGGTCCTTTTTCGGGCCCATGCTGCCCAGAAAAAGGTACCCGGACGTCCGTAACTCTTTGTTTTTGTTGTCTCATGTTGTCCTAATTCAAATTGTCCAAATTATTATTACTCTAATTGTATTACTGTTTTTATAACCATTTTATTACTATGAAACTTTCAAAAATTTTAAAAGCAAGTGATTGATGTTTTTCACACCAGTCTGTTAGGTGAAAATTATCAAAAGATTTTTGTGAATTTTCTAATTTTGGCATTAATGCTGGCGAATTTTCAGGGTTTACTGTCTAATTTTGGGTCGAGAAATCTGTCCCAAACACTGAGGGGACTCTGGAGCTATTTGGGAACAGTTCTTTTTCGAAATTCTTTTTTGTTGGGATCAAAGGGCTGGCATTTGCAGGGGCGAAATAATTCTCTGTCTGTCCTGTATTTATTAAAGCAGCTGTCATATTCCAGCCTCCTCCTCCTCCTCCTCGTCACAAGGTTTGTGTGCATGGATGTGGCTGTGCAGATGAATCGTGACACAAAGTAGTCCCACTGGGTGCTAGGAGTGTGGAAGGCGAAAACACGGAGGCACACCAGGTATCGGTTGCTCAGGGTTACGCGCTGCAGGGGGATCTCTCGGTGCCCGGCAGAAGGAGAGACGTGGAAGGATATGTGCAAGGTGCTGCAGTTTTCACCTGCTGTGGTGCCGTGTATAGACGCAGTGGTGGCAGAAGTGGCGTGACAGGGCACAGGGATGCCGGCTGTGGCTGGACAGCGGCACGCAGCGGCTCGGAACCAGGACCAGGCTGTACCAAAGCTGCGGCAAAAGCAGTGGGGGGTGGCGGCGGGGCCGTGGAGATAGAACTGCGCATGTGTGCGGCTGATCCCGGAAGCAGCGCTGTGGTTCGATGAGGTGGCATGGAGTGATATCGCTGGTGCTGGGGTTGTAGCAACTGCGCATGCGTGGGTTCCGTCACTAGGGCGGCGCGGGCGGTCATCATGGCGGCAGGCGGGCCGGGGCGTGCGGGAGGCGGCGGAGCTGCGGGAATGGGGCTGCGGCTGCGGCCGTGGAAGGAAACGTCGGGACATCCATGGTTGCAGGAGGCGGCGGAGCCACGCCATCCAGCAGCTCTGAAGCGGGAGGGTGCGGTGGGGAAGGCGCGGCTCGGCCCGCCATGCAGCGGCGGCGGCAGGAGAGGGGAAGCGACCACGGGCAGCGCTGACGGGAAGCTGGGCTGGAGCGCCGCGGCGCCGGCATGGGGTGCCTTGGGTGGCTGGGGCGCCCAGGTAAGACAGTCATTAAAACACCCTAAAAATTATTTTAAAAGCCCTGAAAAAGCCCTAAAGGTATCCTAAACATTTCCAGAGAATTCCTAAAAACTCCTGCAAAAAAAGCCCTAAAATATCCCTAAAAATCCCTGAAAAATCACCTGAAAGACCCTAAAAAACTGTTGAACCCCTACCTGTAACACTGTGGCCTCCAAACATCATCTCTACCTATTAATCGGGGTAACTGCAAGACCCTCAAACACCACCACAATCACCAGCTTGAGTTGGTCTGGACAGCACCAAATAAAATAAAATAAAAAGCTTTATAAAAAGAAAAATTAAAAATAAAAATTAAATAAAAAATAAAATAAAATAAAATAAAATAACTGCTTTAAAAATGGGAAAATAAAAAAAATAGAAAATTTTAAAAATAAAAAGCTTTAAAAACAGAAAAATTAAAATTAAAAATTAAAAAAATATATAAAAAAATAAAAGAAATGCTTTAAAAATAGAAAAATTAAAACTAAAAATGAAATAAAAATTAAATTAAAAAATAAAAGAAATGCTTTAAAAATAAAAAAAATCAAAACTAAGAAATTAAATAAAAAATAAAATTAAAAAAATAAAAGAAATGCTTTAAAAATAGAAAAATCAAAACTAAAAATGAAATAAAAAATAAAATTAAAAAATAAAAAAAAGCTTTAAAAATAGAAAAATTAAAACTAAAAATTAAATAAAAAAGAAAATTAAAAAAATAAAATAAATGCTTTAAAAATAGAAAAAGCAAAAAATAAAAATAAAATAAAAAATAAAATTCAAAAAATAAAAAAAAAAGTTTAAAAATAAAAAATTAAAACTAAAAATGAAATAAAAATTAAAATTAAAAAATAAAAAAAGCTTTAAAAATAGAAAAATTAAAACTAAAAATGAAATAAAAATTAAATTAAAAAAATAAAATAAATGCTTTAAAAACAGAAAAAGCAAAAAATACAAATGAAATAAATAATAAAATTAACAAGATAAAATAAATAGTTTAAAAATAAAAAATTAAAACTAAAAATGAAATAAAAAATAAAATTAAAAAAAAGCTTTAAAAATAGAAAAATTTTTAAAAAATTAAATAAAAAATCAAAAAAGCTTTAAAAATAGAAAGACCAAAAATAAAAATTAAAAAAAAAAAAAAATAATAAATGCTTTAAAAATAAAAAAATCAAAACTAAAAATTAAATAAAAAAGAAAATTAAAAAAAATAAATGCTTTAAAAATAGAAAAAGCAAAAAATAAAAATGAAGTAAAAAATAAAATTAAAAAATAAAAAAGTTGAAAATTAAAAAATTAAAACTAAAAAAGAAATAAAAAATAAAATTAAAAAATAAAATAAATGTTTAAAAAAAATTAAAACTAAAAATTAAAAAGAAATACAAAAAAGCTTTAAAAATAGAAAGACCAAAAATAAAAATGAAATAAAAAATAAAAAATAATAAATGCTTTAAAAATAAAAAAATCAAAACTAAAAATCAAATAAAAAAGAAAATTAAAAAATAAAATAAATGCTTTAAAAATAGAAAAAGCAAAAAATAAAAATGAAATAAAAAATAAAATTAAAAAAATAAAAAAATAGTTTAAAAATAAAAAATTAAAACTAAAAATGAAATAAAAATTAAAATTAAAAAATAAAAAAAGCTTTAAAAATAGAAAAATTAAAGCTAAAAATGAAATAAAAATTAAATTAAAAAAATAAAATAAATGCTTTAAAAATAGAAAAAGCAAAAAATACAAATGAAATAAAAAATAAAATTAACAAGATAAAATAAATAGTTTAAAAATAAAAAATTAAAACTAAAAATGAAATTAAAAATAAAATTAAAAAAAAGCTTTAAAAATAGAAAAATTTTTAAAAAATTAAATAAAAAATCAAAAAAGCTTTAAAAATAGAAAGACCAAAAATAAAAATTAAAAAAAAAAAAATAATAATAAATGCTTTAAAAATAAAAAAATCAAAACTAAAAATTAAATAAAAAAGAAAATTAAAAAAAAATAAATGCTTTAAAAATAGAAAAAGCAAAAAATAAAAATGAAGTAAAAAATAAAATTAAAAAAATAAAAATTTGAAAATTAAAAAATTAAAACTAAAAAAGAAATAAAAAATAAAATTAAAAAATAAAATAAATGTTTAAAAAAATTAAAACTAAAAATTAAAAAGAAATACAAAAAAGCTTTAAAAATAGAAAGACCAAAAATAAAAATTAAATAAAAAATAAAAAATAATAAATGCTTTAAAAATAAAAAACTCAAAACTAAAAATTAAATAAAAAATAAAATTAAAAAAATAAAATAAATGCTTTAAAAATAGAAAAAGCAAAAAATAAAAATGAAATAAAATATAAAATTTAAAAAATTAAATAAATAGTTTAAAAATAAAAAATTAAAACTAAAAAGGAAATAAAAAATAAAGTTAAAAAATAAAAAAAGCTTTAAAAATAGAAAAATTAAAACAAAAAATTAAATAAAAAATAAAAAAGCTTTAAAAATAGAAAGATCAAAAATAGAAAATTACATAAAAAATTAAAAAAAGCTTTAAAAATAGAAAAAGCAAAAAATAAAAATGAAATAAAAAATAAAATTAAAAATAAAATAAATGCTTTAAAAAAAATTGAAACAAAAAATTAAATAAAAAATAAAATTAAAAAATAAAATAAAAAGCTTTAAAAATTGAAAAATCAAAAAAAAAAATTAAATAAAAAGTAAAAAAAATAAAACATGCTTTAAAAATAAAAAAATCAAAAATTAAAAATTAAATAAAAACTAAAAAAAAATGAATTATTTAAAAATAGATAAAGCAAAAATAAATATGAAATAAAAAATAAAATTAAAAAAATAAAATAAATAGTTTATAAATAAAAAATGAAAACTAAAAAATAAAAAAATAAAATTAAAAAAAATAAATGCTTTAAAAAAAATAAAACAAAAATTAAATTAAAAAAAATTTAAAAATAAAACAAAAACCTTTAAAAATAGATAAATCAAAAATAAAAATTAAATAAAAAATAATCTAAAAAAAGCTTTAAAAGTAAAAACCTGAAAACTAAAAATTAAGATAAAAATAAAAATAAAAAAATCTAAAAAATGCTTTATAAATATAAAAATTAAAACTAAAAATTAAAAAAAAAGAAAATTAAAAAATAAAATAAATGCTTTAAAATATAAAAATTAAAACTAAAAAAAAGGTTAAAAAAAGCTTTTAAAATAGGAAAATTAAAAAAAATATTGAATAAGAATTAAATTTAAAAAAAAAAAATTAATTAAAAATAATTAAAAACCAAACTAAATCCCGTAAAGTGCCGTAAAAGTTCCATAAAAGGTAGTGTCGTAAAGCGCGACTGTCGTAAAAATTGCGGTTTTACGACAGTCGCGCTTTACGGCACCTTTCACGACAGTCGCGCTTTACGGCACCTTTTACGACAGTTTTACGACAGTCGCGCTTTACGGCACCTTTTACGACAGTCGCGCTTTACGACACCTTTTTTTTACGACAGTCGCGCTTTACGGCACCTTTTTTTTACGACAGTCGCGCTTTACGGCACCTTTTACGACAGTTTTACGACAGTCGCGCTTTACGGCACCTTTTACGACAGTCGCGCTTTACGGCACCTTTTACGACAGTTTTACGACAGTCGCGCTTTACGGCACCTTTCACGACAGTCGCGCTTTACGGCACCTTTTACGACAGTCGCGCTTTACGGCATCTTTTACGACAGTTTTACGACAGTCGCGCTTTACGACACCTTTTACGACAGTCGCGCTTTACGGCACCTTTTACGACAGTTGCGCTTTACGGCACCTTTTACGACAGTTTTACGACAGACGCGCTTTACGACACCTTTTACGACAGTCGCGCTTTACGGCACCTTTTACGACAGTTTTACGACAGTCGCGCTTTACGGCACCTTTTACGACAGTCGCGCTTTACGGCACCTTTTACGACAGTTGCGCTTTACGGCACCTTTTACGACAGTTTTACGACAGTCGCGCTTTACGGCACCTTTTACGACAGTTGCGCTTTACGGCACCTTTTACGACAGTTTTACGACAGTCGCGCTTTACGACAGTTTTACGACAGTCGCGCTTTACGGCACCTTTTACGACAGTCGCGCTTTACGGCACCTTTTACGACAGTCGCGCTTTACGGCACCTTTTACGACAGTTTTACGACAGTCGCGCTTTACGGCACCTTTTACGACAGTTGCGCTTTACGGCACCTTTTACGACAGTTTTACGACGGTCGCGCTTTACGGCACCTTTTACGACAGTCGAGCTTTACGGCACCTTTTACGACAGTCGCGCTTTACGGCACCTTTTACGACAGTCGCGCTTTACGGCACCTTTTACGACAGTTTTACGACAGTCGCGCTTTACGGCACCTTTTACGACAGTCGCGCTTTACGGCACCTTTTACGACAGTTTTACGACACCTTTTACGACAGTCGCGCTTTACGACACCTTTTACGACAGTTTTACGACAGTCGCACTTTACAGCAGTTTTACGACCTTTTATTGAAATTTTACAGCCCTTTACAGCACTTTAAAGTTTTTATTTTGTTTTTCATGTATTTTTAATTAATTTTTTTTTAATTTTTCTATTTTTAAAACTTTTTATTTTTTTAATTTTTTATTTGTTTTTATTTTTAGTTTTCCTATTTTTAAAGCTTTTTATATGATTTTTAAAATTTTTTTAAATTTAATTTTTAAATTTAATTTTTCTTTTTTCAAAGCTTTTTATTTTTTTAATTTTGTTTTTTATTTAATTTTTATTTTTCTATTTTTAAGGCTTTTTATTTTTTTAATTTTATTTTTTATTTATTTTTGTTTTTAATTTTCCTATTTTTAAACCTTTTTGTTTTTTTAATTTTTTTATTTTTTTTATTTTTAAAGCATTTATTTTATTTTTTAAATATTTATATTTAATTTTTAATTTTTCTATTATTAAAGGTTTTTATTTTCTAAAATTTATTTTTAATTTTTTTTTAAATTTTTCTCTTTTTAAACTATTTTTTTAATTTTATTTTTTTATTTTTATTTTTAATTTTTCTATTTTTAAAGCTTTTTATTTTATTAATTTTTATTTAATTTTTATATTTAATTTTTTTATTTTTAAAGCATTTATTATATTTTTCAATTTTGCTTTTTTTTGAATGCTTATTTTTAATTTTTCTATTTTAAAAGCATTTATTTGATTTTTAAATTTTTTTAATTTAATTTTTAATTTTTCTATTTTTAAAGCTTTTTTAAAATTTTTTTAATTCGTTTTTATTTTTAACTTTTCTATTTTTAAAGCTTTTTATTTTTTTTAATTTTTTTTTTTTTAATTTTCTATTTTTAAAGCATTTATTTTCTTAATTTTGTTTTTTATTTATTTTCCTATTTTTAATTTTTGTATTTTTAAAGCATTTATTTTTTAATTTTGTTTTTTATTTTATGTTATATTTATTTTTTCTATTTTTAAAGCAGTTATTTTTTAATTTTGTTTTTTATTTAATTTTTACTTTTTAAATTATCTATTTTCAAAGTTTTTGATTTTTAAATTTTATTTTTTATTTTTTTTATTCTTAATTTTTTTATTTTTAAATTATTTATTTTTTAATTTTATTTCTTACTTATTTTTATTTTTAATTTTTCTATTTTCAAAGCTTTTTTATTGTTTAATTTTATTTTTTATTTACTTTTTATTTTTAATTTTATATTTTGAAACCTTTTACTTTTATTTTTTATTTCTATTTTTAATTTTTCTATTTTTAAACCTTTTAATGTTATTAATTTTTTATTTAATTTTTCTATTTTTAAAGCATTTTTTTTTAATTTTGTTTTGTATAAAACTTTTATTTTTAATTTTTCTATTTTTAAAGCATTTATTTTATTTATTTAATTTTATTTTTTAATTAGTTGTTATTTTTAATTTTTCTATTTTTAAAGCATTTTTTTTAAATTTTTTTTAATTTAATTTTTATTTTTATTTTTCTCTTTTTAAAGCATTTTTTTTATTTTATTTTTATTTTTTATTTCTAATTTTTCTATTTTTAAAGCATTTTTTTTTAAATTTTGTTTTTTATTTAATTTTTATATTTTTCTATTTTTAAAGCTTTTTATTACATTTTATTTGGTGCTGTCCAGACCAATTTAAGCTGGTGATTGTGGTGGTGTTTGAGGGTCTTGCATTACGGCACTACATTTTATGGAACTTGTACGGCACTTTACAGCACTTTACATTTTGGGGTTTTTTTATTTGTTTTTAATTAATTTTGTTATTTTATTTATTTTTATTTTTAATTTTTCTATTTTTAAAGCATTTTATTACATTTTATTTGGTGCTGCCCAAACCTGCTGTAGTGCATTTTTATACTTTATAATACTTTGAAGTCATTTTGTTTTGTATCCCCATATTTTTCCCAAATGGTTTATCCCAAACTGTACCCCCCTCCTTCTACCTGTGTTATCCCTCTCCCAGGATGAGATCATCCCCAAACCCCCACCCTGGCTCTCTGTCAATCACTCAGCCTCCCATCCCCTCCATCCAGAAGTTTCGGTCCAAGTGTCGAGTGATTAGCCAGAGGCTGGGGGTCAGCCCCCCAAGCCTTGCCCCATACGCTGTCCTGTATGTCTATCCCCCAGCATCCATCCCTTAGGGCCACTTAATGGTTGGTAGGATGTTATCTACTTTTGGTTTCCACCTCCCTTTAAATGTAACCTTGGCACATCTCCCTGGGGCTCTTGGCAGGAACCCCCTCAGGTGCAGGAGCTCCTTTGGGACTCCTAATAAAACCTTGGAATAACCCCTGCTAAGAGTCGGCGCTTTATCTTCTACCGCTGTCTCTGGTGTCTCTTCTGCTGCAAAGGCAACCAGCCCAGGTGCCCTCAGCATCCTCGGGGCACAGAGGGTGTCTCCCCCCAGCCCAGGTGCCCTCAGCACCCTCGGGGCACAGAGAGTGTCTCCCCCCAGCCCAGGTGCCCTCAGCATCCTCGGGGCACAGAGGGTGTCTCCCCCCAGCCCAGGTGCCCTCAGTACCCTCGGGGCACAGAGAGTGTCTCCCCCCAGCCCAGGTGCCCTCAGCACCCTCAGGGCACAGAGAGTGTCTCCCTGCCAGCCCAGGTGCCCTCAGCACCCTCAGGGCACAGAGAGTGTCTGCTCCCAGCCCAGGTGCCCTCAGCACCCTCGGGTGTTTCCCCGCTCTCGGCCGTGCCGGGGCTGCCGACTCGGACCGGCCGAGGGTTCCTGAGAGGCTCGCACAAACCCGCTCGGCCGCTGATTGTGGTGGTGGTTGAGGGTCCCCAGGACAAGGGAGGAGACGAGAATCTTGACTCCCCCTTTCAGAAGGCTGAAATATTATTGTACGATCTCTATTATATTAAAAGAAAATGAGATATTAGAACTACACTAAAAGAGCAAGGAGACATCAGAAAGCTGGAAAGGAATGAATAATAAAAACCTGGGACTGCTCACAGCCCCGACACCGCTGGACAATGATTGGTCATCAGGTAGAAACAATGCACAGAAGACCAACCCAAGATGCCCCTGTTGCTAAACCATCTCCAGCCCACACTCCACAGCCAGCAGATCGTTATTGGTTCCATTTCTGTTCTGAGGCTTCTCAGGAGAAAAATCCCAGCAAAAGGATTTTCATCAAACACGTCAGTGCCAGGTGATGGCACGGGCAGCATCGGCCGGCCGAGGTCACTGTGTCATCCCTGCCAGCCCAGGTGTCACAGCAAGGAGGAGAGAGCTCACCCTGCAATACAGAGCAATACAACACAACACACATATTAACACAAGATGATAACCTTTTTCTATTTTCCTTACATGTGGATTTATTGTTACAGGACACCCAAAACAACAAAAGCACACAAAGAACAGCACTCATCTACCATTAACACCCCCTTCACATGACACACAAACTCACCATCCCTCTCATCGCAACTGCTAAATTACACCCCAGCAATCATTGCTCCTTGGGAACGTGGTTCCCAGGAGCCTCCAAAACATCCTCCTGCCTGACGAAAACCCCGGTCCCTGGCCGGTCCGCGCTCAAACTTTGGCGATGAACGTCGCCTCGCAGACCGACCGGGACCGGGGAAAAAAAAAACCAGCCGGGGGAAAAAAAAAAGAAAAAAAAAACCCAGCCGGGGGGGGGGGGGGTAAACCCGGCTGGGGATTTTTTACTCTAAATTTACAAATGAGTTGAAAAACCTGAAAAGCAAAAGTCACACGCACAAGGTTAAATCCAGTCAGCATGCGCTCACACACGCAGAGACGAGCAGACACAGTCACGTGTTCTCACACACGCTCACACACGCAGAGATGAGCAGACGCAGACAGACACAGTCACGTGCTCTCACACACGCTCACGCACTCCTCCCATTTAAACGTTCCCTGCGGCCCTTACTCGAGACGCTGAAGAACGCGGTTCCACGCTTCTTCTGGCTGCCGGTCCTCAACGTCAAATGGTAGATTCTGGGGAAATCGGCAGCCTCGGGGACCTGTGAGATGACAGGAAGTGGTCAATGAGTGGCTGACAGCTAGGACTTGTCCCTGCTCTGACCAATAAATTTTCTACCCAAAACCCCATTAAAGACAGATGAACAATACAGTTTTTATAACTGTTCTACCTAACTGTGACTACATGCCAGGGCAGGGCAGCTCCAACCATAAGCGGTACAACATGAGTACACACCATATAAGCCGACGCATACAGTGCAAGTGTACATGGAGTGTAAGTACATACAATATAAACCAGCATAGGTACACGCAGTGTAAGTACATACAGTATAAGTACATACAGTATAAACCAGCATAGGTACAAACAATGTAAGCACATACAGCATAAGCCACGACTTGAGATAGCTCTCTGGAATATTAATTCTTGAGCCCTATACCCCTTGGGAAGATGGAACCTATAGAACTCCTGCAGTCACGTGAGGAGGGTGTAAGACGCTCCCTCAGGAAGTCCAAGAGAATGGCGTGGAAAAAAAGGCACTAGCAAAGCTGGTAGTGAAAAGGAAGACGGATGAGAACATCTTGTCCCTTTAAGACATTCCTGTCTCAAAGAGTAAAAATGTAAAGATGCTGGAATACGGGATATCCGGAAAGGAACGTGAGTAGAATATGGCCTACGTGGCACGGAATAGTGCCGATAAAGCGTCGAGATGTGACAAAGGCCTGTGACACGGAAAACAATGGACACAGACTACATAACACAGACACGGACGACATGACACAGACATGGACAACATAACACAGACACGGACAACATAACACAGAGATGAGTGGCAACTGCCTGGCACTGTCCCCTTAGGGACCTGAGATTCCTAGCAGAAGATGAGCCAGAGGCTGATGATGCCAAAGGAAAGGAAGCCCTATGACGATAGCACGTGATGATGAAATGGAACTCGTCAAAAGAAGTTAGTGCCGAAGCAGTTAAGAGGATGCTCGAGAGGCTCGGCGAGACTAGAGAAGGAAGCCGACTGCCGGGTGACCGTGGCCGTGGCTCCGGACGTGAAGGCGAGCTCCTCGGGGGAAAGATCCATGACGACGTCGAGTCGAGGAAGGCGGACGACGCCAAGTACGCGAAAATGTGCAGATGGGTCAGAACTGCTGTGCCCGGCAAAGGCTCTGGCGAGGCTGAGGGGAAACCCTCTCCCTTTACTTCCAGAGAGCCCATGCCCCTACAGACCTCTCCGCTAAGCTGACATCTGATTGCCTCCTGTGAGAGTAAAGGCTTTTCCCCTTCTCCCACTCACTGGCCCCAACACTTAGCTTTTGGAAGAGGAGCGGATGAAATCCATCCTCGGTCGGACGTGGACGTGGAGATGCTCTCCGTGTGTGCTTCGGTGCTGCCGTTTCCAAGCTTGGGCTACGAGCCTCCTCAGGGTACCTGAGACAAAACAGAAAACGTGACTATTGCCCTCAAAACCAGTAATCCCCGGGACTCCTCCGCACCACTGCCCCGGCTCACCTCAAATCTTGATTTGGCTCCGGAGGCTGCCCGGAAGATACCTGCAAAAAGAAAAGGTACACGCTTAGCATGCTGCTGTGTAATGCTCACCTATGAGTCAGCCTGCCTAAACTCTGACTCACCTGCCCTCTTCTGTTCCTTGGCGTGCCTAGGGCAGCGACGGCACCTGCAATGAAACAAAGCAGAAAAGCATGCTGAGATACTGTGAACACGCAACCTCCCAAATCTGACAAGGATGCCACACCGATACCTTAAGCTCTCACCCACCTGACATGGGCGTGCTCGGCCAGGATAGATGGCAAGTGGACCACCTAAAATAAAAAAAAAGGAGGAGATGCTTAGAGCTGCAACAAAACTGAGAACTCAGCAATAACAACTGCTTCTGTACGCTAATCAATGCTCACCTTGCCCACTCGGCCTTGACTGCTGCTCTCGGCCTTGACCTCCTAAAAAGAGAAACAAAGAACAATGCTGTAACGGCCACCATTTATGCTTCCTCTGCAGAGACAAACGGTGACTGACCTGCTCGGGGGAATCCCCGCACCTGGGATGGGGGCCCTGCCCTGGATTTTATCCTTCTGCATCTGAAAGAAAGTTAGGACAAGAGTCAAAGGGCTGCAGGATAACTTAAGAGCTCCAGATATCTTCTGTCCATCTACACATCCCACCTAGAGTCCAACTGCACCCCACATTACAAACTCCAAGTCCCCGGGACTTCTCCTACTGCACCAGGCTATGCGGCAGGGCAGAGCAGCTCCGGCACAAATGTGTGTGCACACACCCGTGACACAGGACAGACAAGACGTAACAGACAACAGGGACACAACACGGACAGAAATCTCCTGGCAAGGAAAATGGCTGCGAGGACTGAGAGAATGCAAAAGGAGATGACCAAGGGGAGACCGATGGTGAGCTGATGAGGCTCAGAGAAACCTGGAGGAAGAAGATGTTAACCGAATGATTTATTCCAAGAACTGCAGAGATGGGTGCCTGAGAATCCTACGGCCAGAAGCCTCTGCCTGCCCTCACGTTCTTTCCAGTCCTAGTCCGCCATAATGGATCCTGGCGGGTACAGCTGTCCACAGAGCTCAGAACAAGACCTGAAAAGACACCTGACCGGATGCTTCTAAAGAGACAAGAGAGTCTGATGCCTGTCTGAGCTCCTGAGTCAAAAGTTCTATGGCTTGGGTGCCAGGCTGAGGAATGCAGAGATCACAGATGCTAACAATGATGCCAGGGTTTCTGACAGGCCCCTCAAAGGCCTAAGGTAAAAGACATGACACATCCAAACACACATAATACACAAAAGACAAGTGACACGATACACACCAGGACTGCTCTGCCCTGTGCACCTCAGCACTGTGATCCAAAGTCAGGCTTTGCTTTTAGGGGGCCTAAGGGGCTGCTTCATGGACACCCACCCACCTCCAAAGGGGACTCAAAAACCCCTCCCAGTAATTCCCAAACCAGCACCCTGCTTTCATCCCCCCTGTGGGTCGTGGCCCTCTACTTATCTCTCAGACATCTGTGGATGCAGGTCCGTGTCAGGTGCAAAAGAAGGCAGCCGCAACATCTGGGAAGTTCCTGCTGGTACTGTTGTTCAACAGCTTCCTGTTGTTTCTTAGTCATCTACATGAAAGAAATCCAAATATCAGTGCATGATCTCTGCAGCACACCTGCCAAAACCCAACAATTCTGCTACTCACCGTTTTCCCAAGAATGCCCGGCTCCTGGGGCCGCACCCTTCGGCCGCACTCCGAGGCTGATGCCGTTGTCACGGGGTAAGCCTGGGGTAATAGGAGATGAGGTGATTTGGCATGGCTGAAACCTGAGCGGACCCTCGTTCCTCCTCCCTACTTCCCCGACACACCGCAACTCCTTGGCAGGTGCCCGAGGCCACCTGGATGGCACCTTTAAATAGAAGAGTTCAGCGCTTCATCACCAGGTCCTGTAATGCATCCACAGGGCTCGCACGTGCAGGGAACCCGGTGCATCGGCCGGCTGGTGACAGGGGCTTGGCAGGCTCTGAGTGGATGGCCTAAAGCATAAAAACGAGAATGGAGACTTAGACTTGCCCCAGGAATTGAGACCTTAACAACAAGAAATGCTACTGATCACCTTGCTCTCCTGAACTTGACTGCTAGGGTCCAGATTTACTTCCTAAAAATAGACAAAAAAAAAAAAAAAGCTGTAACAGGGTGTCACACTTGACACTCCCCCTGCAGAGACAAATGGTGACTGACCTGCTTGTGGGAACCCCCTCACCCAGGATGGGGGGCTCGGCCATGGATGCAATGCATCTGCATCTGAAAGCAAGTTAGAACATATGTCAAACACCTGCAGGATAACTCAAAAGCTACAAACACCTCAGGTCAATATAGGAATGGCATCTGGAGTCCAAGTACAGCCCACATGACAAATTTCAACTCCCCAGGGCTTGTCCTATTGCACCAGGCTATGCGGCAGGGCAGAGCAGCTCCGGCACAAATGTGTGCGCACACCCGTGACACAGGACAGGACATGACAGACAACGGGGACACAACACAGACAGAAATCTCTGGGCAAGAAGGATGACTGCAAGGAGCACAAGGACAGAAAATTAGATGACTGAGGTAAGATGGATGGTGAGCTGATGAGGCTCAGAGAACCCTGGAGAAAGAAGATGCTAAACTGAATGATTTATTCCAAGAACTGCAAAGATGAATGCGCAGGAGGCCTACGGTCAGAATCCTCTACTTGTCCTCACATTCTTAAAAGTCCTAGTCCACCATAATAGAACCTTCCAGGCTGCAGCTGTCCACACAGCTCAGAACAAGACCTGAAAAGACACCTGACCGGATGCTTCTAAAGAGACAAGAGAATCTGATGCCTGTCTGAGCTCCTGAGGCCAAAGTTCTATGGCTTGGGTGCCAGGCCGAGGAATGCAGAGATCGCAGATGCTAACAATGATGCCAGGGTTTCTGACAGGCCCCTCAAAGGCCTAAGGTAAAAGACATGACACATCCAAACACACATAATACACAAAAGACAAGTGACACGATACACACCGGGACTGCTCTGCCCTGCGCACCTCAGCACTGGGATCCAAAGTCAGGCTTGGCTTTTATGGGGCGCCTCATGGACACTCCCATCTGCAAAGGAGACTCAAAAACCCCTCCGGTGGGTCCCTACCCTGCACGCCGCTTTCATCCCCTCTCTGGGTTGTACCCCTCTACTTATCTCTCGCACAGCTGGGGATGCCGGTCCGTGTCAGGGGCAAAAGAAGGCAGCCTCAACATCTGGGAAGTTCTTGCTGGCGCTGTTGTTCAACAGCTCCCTGTTGTTTCTTAGTCATCTACATGAAAGAAATCCAAATATCAGTGCATGATCTCTGCAGCACACTGCCCAAAACCCAACAATTCTGCTACTCACCGTTCTCCTAAGAATGCCTGGCTCCTGGGGCCGCACCCTTCGGCCGCACTCCGAGGCTGATGCCGTTGTCCCGGGGGTTGCCTGGGGTAAGAGGAGAGGAGGTGATTTGGCATGGCTGAAACCTGAGCGGACCCTCGCTCCTCCTCCCTACTTCCCCGACTCAACACAACTCCTCCGCAGGTGCCCAAGGCCACCCGGATGGCACCTTTAAATGGAAGAGTTCAGGGCTTCCTCACCAGGTCCTGTAACGCATCCACAGGGCACACACGTGCAGGGAACCCGGTGCATCGGCCGGCTGGTGACGGGGGCTTGGCAGGCTCCGAGTGGATTGCCTAAACCACAAAAAAGAGAAAGGAAGCTTAGAGCAGCACCAGAAACTGAGACTGGAGCAATAACAGCTACTTCTCTCCACTGCTCACCTTGACTGCTGGTACCCAGACTTACTTCCTAAAAAGAAAGACAAAGAACAGAGCTGTAACAGAGTCACCACATACGCTTCTGCTGCAGAGACAAATGGTGCCTCACCTGCTCGGGGGAAACCACTCACCCGGGATGGGGCCCTCTGGCACACATTTAATCCATCTGAATCTGAAAACAAAGTCAGGACAAGAGTCAAACTGCTGCAGGATAACTTAAGAGCTCCAGATATCCTTTGTGCATCTACAAATCCCATCTAGAGTCCAACTACACCCCACATTACAAACTTCAACTCCCTGGGACTTCTCATATTGCACCAGGCTATGCAGCAGGGCAGAGCAGCTCCGGCACAAATGTGTGTGCAGACACCCGTGACACAGGACAGGACGTAACAGACAACAGGGACACAACACGGACAGAAATCTCCTGGCAAGGAAAATGGCTGCAAGGACTGAGATAATGCAAAAGGAGATGACCGAGGGGAGACCGATGGTGAGCTGATGAGGCTCAGAGAAACCTGGAGGAAGAAGATGCTAACCGAATGATTTATTCCAAGAACTGCAGAGATGGATGCCTGAGAATCCTACGGCCAGAAGCCTCTACCTGCCCTCACGTTCTTTCAAGTCCTAGTCCGCCATAATGGATCCTGGCGGGGCACAGCTGTCCATACAGCTCAGAACAAGACCTGAAAAGACACCTGACCAGATGCTGCTAAAGAGACAAGAGAGTCTGATGCCTGTCTGAGCTCCTGAGGCCAAAGTTCTATGGCATTGGTGCCAGGCCGAGGAATGCAGAGATCGCAGATGCTAACAATGAAGCTAGGGTTTCTGACAGGCCCCTCAAAGGCCTAAGGTAAAAGACATGACATATCCAAACACACATAATACACAAAAGACAAGTGACACGATACACACCGGGACTGCTCTGCCCTGCGCACCTCAGCACTGGGATCCAAAGTCAGGCTTTGCTTTTAGGGGGCCCAAGGGGCCGCTTCATGGACACCCACCCACCTCCAAAGGAGACTCAAAAACCCCTCCCAGTAATTCCCAAACCAGCCCCCTGCTTTCATCCCCTCTGCAGGTTGTGACCCTCTACTTATCTCTTGCACAGCTGGGGATGCCGGTCTCGGGTGCGAAGCAAGGCCGCCTTGTCAGCCGGGAAGGTCCTGCTGGCATCGGGCTGGTGTCTCTCACACAGCTGTATTAAAGAGAACCAAACATCAGTGCCCGATCGTGGCAGCCCATCGGCCAAAACCCCACAAGTCTGCTACTCACCGTGCTCCTAAGAACGCTCGGCTGCTCGGGCCGCACTCTTCGGGCACGCTCGGAGACCAAGGCCGTCGCCCCGGGGGGTGCCTGGGTTAAGAGGAGATGAGGTGATTTGGCATGGCTGAAACCTGAGGGGACCCTCGCTCCTCCTCCCTACTTCCCCGACTCACCGCAGCTCCTCGGCAGTTCCTAACCTGGCACACAGGGCTGGCGAGAGTGGCAAACCCGGTCCATCGGCCACTGGGGATGGCAGCCTGGCATGCTCTGAGTGGATGGCCTAAGGCACAAAAACGAGAATGGAGACTTAGACTTGCCCCAGGAATTGAGAGCTCAGCAACAAGAAATGCTACTGATCACCTTGCTCTCCTGAACTTGACTGCTGCGGTCCAGCTTTACTTCCTAAAAATAAAGACAAAAAAAAAAAGCTGTAACAGGGTGTCACCCTTGACACTCCCCCTGCAGAGACAAATGGTGACTGACCTGCTTGTGGGAACCCCCTCACCCAGGATGGGGGGCTCGGCCATGGATGCAATGCATCTGCACCTGAAAGGAAGTCAGAACATATGTCAAACACCTGCAGGATGACTCAAAAGCTGCAAACACCTCAGGTCAATATAGGAATAGCATCTAGATTCCAAGTACACCCCACATTACAAATTTCAACTCCCCAGGGCTTGTCCTATTGCACCAGGCTATGCAGCAGGGCAGAGCAGCTCCGGCACAAATGTGTGCACACACCCGTGACACAGGACAGGACGTGACAGACAATGGGGACACAACACGGACAGAAATCTCCTGGCAAGGAAAATGGCTGCGAGGACTGAGAGAATGCAAAAGGAGATGACCGAGGGGAGACCGATGGTGAGCTGATGAGGCTCAGAGAAACCTGGAGGAAGAAGATGCTAACCGAATGATTTATTCCAAGAACTGCAGAGATGGATGCCTGAGAATCCTACGGCCAGAAGCCTCTACCTGCCCTCACATTCTTTCAAGTCCTAGTCCGCCATAATGGATCCTGGCGGGGCACAGCTGTCCACACAGCTCAGAACAAGACCTGAAAAGACACCTGACCAGATGCTGCTAAAGAGACAAGAGAGTCTGATGCCTGTCTGAGCTCCTGAGGCCAAAGTTCTATGGCCTGGGTGCCAGGCCGAGGAATGCAGAGATCGCAGATGCTAACAATGATGCCAGGGTTTCTGACAGGCCCCTCAGAGGCCTAAAGGAAAAGACATGACATATCCAAACAACACATAACACACAAAAGACAAGTGACACGATACACACCGGGACTGCTCTGCCCTGCGCACCTCAGCACTGGGATCCAAAGTCAGGCTTTGCTTTTAGGGGGCCCAAGGGGCCGCTTCATGGACACCCACCCACCTCCAAAGGAAACTCAAAAACCCCTCCCAGTAACTCCCAAACCAGCACCCAGCTTTCATCCCCTCTGCAGGTTGTGACCCTCTACTTATCTCTCGCACAGCTGGGGATGCCGGTCTCGGGTGCGAAGCAAGGCCGCCTCGTCAGCCGGGAAGGTCCTGCTGGCATCGGGCTGGTGTCTCTCACACAGCTGTATTAAAGAGAACCAAACATCAGTGCCCAATCTTGGCAGCCCATCGGCCAAAACCCCACAAGTCTGCTACTCACCGTGCTCCTAAGAACGCCCGGCTGCTCGGGCCGCACTCTTCGGGCACGCTCGGAGACCAAGGCCGTCGCCCCAGGGGATGCCTGGGTTAAGAGGAGAGGAGGTGATTTGACATGGCTGAAACCTGAGGGGACCCTCGCTCCTCCTCCCTACTTCCCCAACTCAACACAACTCCTCTGCAGGTGCCCAAGGCCACCCGGATGGCACCTTTAAATAGAAGAGTTCAGGGCTTCATCACCAGGTCCTGTAATGCATCCACAGGGCTCACACGTGCAGGGAACCCGGTGCATCGGCCGGCTGGTGACGGGGGCTTGGCAGGCTCCGAGTGGATTGCCTAAACCACAAAAAAGAGAAAGGAAGCTTAGAGCAGCACCAGAAACTGAGACTGGAGCAATAACAGCTACTTCTCTCCACTGCTCACCTTGACTGCTGGTACCCAGACTTACTTCCTAAAAAGAAAGACAAAGAACAGAGCTGTAACAGAGTCACCACATACACTTCCGCTGCAGAGACAAATGGTGCCTCACCTGCTCGGGGGAAACCACTCACCCGGGATGGGGCCCTCTTGCACACATTTAATCCATCTGAATCTGAAAACAAAGTCAGGACAAGAGTCAAACTGCTGCAGGATAACTTAAGAGCTCCAGATATCCTGTGTCCATCTACAAATCCCATCTAGAGTCCAACTACACCCCACATTACAAACTCCAAGTCCCCGGGACTTCTCATATTGCACCGGGCTATGCAGCAGGGCAGAGCAGCTCCGGCACAAATGTGTGCACACACCCGTGACACAGAACAGGACGTGACAGACAACAGGGACACAACACGGACAGAAATCTCCTGGCAAGGAAAATGGCTGCAAGGACTGAGAGAATGCAAAAGGAGATGACCGAGGGGAGACCGATGGTGAGCTGATGAGGCTCAGAGAAACCTGGAGGAAGAAGATGCTAACCGAATGATTTATTCCAAGAACTGCAAAGATGGACGCCCGAGAATCCTACGGCCAGGAGCCTCTACCTGCCCTCACGTTCTTTCAAGTCCTAGTCCGCCATAATGGATCCTGGCGGGGCAGAGCTGTCCGTACAGCTCAGAACAAGACCTGAAAAGACACCTGACCGGATGCTTCTAAAGAGACAAGAGAGTCTGATGCCTGTCTGAGCTCCTGAGGCCAAAGTTCTACGGCTTGGCTGCCAGGCCGAGGAATGCAGAGATCACAGATGCTAACAATGATGCCAGGGTTTCTGACAGGCCCCTCCAAGGCTTAAAGTAATAGACATGATATACCCAAACAACACATAACACACAAAAGACAAGTGACACGATACACACCGGGACTGCTCTGCCCTGCGCACCTCAGCACTGTGATCCAAAGTCAGGCTTTGCTTTTATGGGGCCTAAGGGGCCGCTTCATGGACACCCACCCATCTCCAAAGGAGACTCAAAAACCCCTCCCAGTAATTCCCAAACCAGCACCCTGCTTTCATCCCCTCTCTGGGTTGTAGCCCTCTACTTATCTCTCGCACAGCTGGGGATGCCGGTCCGTGTCAGGTGCAAAAGAAGGGAGCCGCAACATCTGGGAAGTTCCTGCTGGTGCTGTTGTTCAACAGCTTCCTGTTGTTTCTTAGTCATCTACATGAAAGAAATCCAAATATCAATGCATGATCTCTGCAGCACACTGCCCAAAACCCAACAATTCTGCTACTCACCGTTCCCCTAAGAATGCCCGGCTCCTGGGGCCGCACCCTTCGGCCGCGCTCCGAGGCTGATGCCGTTGTCACGGGGTAAGCCTGGGGTAAGAGGAGACGAGGTCATGTGGCATTGCTGAAACCTGAGGGGACCCTCGCTCCTCCTCCCTACTTCCCCTACTCACCGTGACTCCTCAGCCATTGCCAAAGGCTACCCTGGTGACACCTTTAAACAGAAAAGGCAGAGGCTTCATCGCCAAGTCCCGTGATTCTTCCGCAGGGCTCGGGAGAGCGGCGCACCCGGTGTGTCGGCCGGTTGGTGACTGGGGCTCTGCGTACTCCGAGTGGATTGCCTAAAGCGCAGAAACAGGAACGGATGCTCAGAGTTGCACCGGAAAGTGAGACTGGAGCAATAACAACTGCTTCTGTACGCTACTCAATGCTCACCTTGCCCGCCGATATCCAGCTTTACCTCCTGAAAAGAAAAAGAACAGTGCTGTAACAGAGTCACACCTTACACTCCCCCTGCAGAGACAAACAGTGCCTGACCTGCCCGGGGGAACCTCCTCACTCGGGGTGGGTGGATGGATTTTGCCCAGGATTTTATCCTTCTGCATCTGAAAGAAAGTGAGGACAAAAGTCAAAGGGCTGCGGGATAACTTCACAGCTCCAAACATCTCCTGTCTATCTAGGAATATCATCTAGAGTCTGGCAACACCCCACAAACTGCAAGTCCCTGGGACTTGTCCTCTTGCAGCAGGCTATGCGGCAGGGCAGGGCAGGGCAGCTCCGGCACAAATATGTGCGGACACCCGTGACACGGAGCGTGATAAACAGGGGGACAACAAACGCAACACATCATGCTTGTGGTGAGGGTCTCGAGGGGAAAAGGCAAAAGGGACCCCAAAGACACACTAGGTAACACGGTACGCCGGACAACACGACGTGGCCCGGAACTGTTCTGCGCTGCCCGCCTGAAAGCTGCCGTCACAAGTAGAGCCTCTCCCTTTAGATGTCCTAAGAGGCCCCTTGGAGAAGATTGCTTTTCCCTCTGCTAATTTTTAAATCTGTCCCAGGAACTCCCAACCCACTACTCTCCCATTGTCCCATCTCCAGGCCGTGGCCCCAACTTATCTTTTGGATGATCGGTGATGTGGATCCACGTTGCACCTGAAATGAGTCTGCCTCGGAGGGCCCCGTGATTGCCTGTTAGCCTCTCGGTCAGCTACAATAAAGAAAAACAAAACCAAAGTATGAGTACAGAGTTATGTGGGCCAAATCCCAGCGAGTCAGATACTTGCCCTCTCCTGAGTGTGCCTGGCTCCTTCAGGCTCCGGCTTCATCCTGATTCCAAGGCTGTGGCCATTATTATGAGTGGCACCTGGGTAAGAGAAAGGCAAAGTTAAATGGCATTCCTGTGAGTGCAGTGGGTGACCTTGTATGCTGTAAGACGTGTGAATGCCTCTGCTCGGCTTCTAAAAGGCCTTGGGTGGGGGGCTCAAATAAACACCCTTTCTCACCCTGCTGCCTTCAAAACCACCTCCCCAACAATAACTCCTAACTGGATACCTGCTCAGCCTCCCTCTCCTAGTCACAATCCTCAACTCACCTGAAGCCTCAATCTCAAACATCATCTTGGACACTGGGCAGATCCCTCTTGTGACACGATGAATCTGCTGAAAAAAGTGTTGTAGTTAACACAACCTGGAGTCACTGGAAGCTGCGCTCCTCCTAAATAAAAAAAAACAAACAAAAAACAAAATAAGAACAAAACCAGAAATTACAAATGCACTTCACTACCCCTAAACACAAAACCCAAAATCATTAACTTAAATACTCCCTGTATTCCAGGCTGTTTTCTTCACAGTATCTTCAAAGCCTCTGTTGCTTTAGATGCCCAGAAACACCTGCTGAAAACAAGCTGAGATAAGCTGAAAGAGCCTCTTACCTGAAATGAGAGGAGAGCTCTGATCCCAGCACATCCCAGAGAAGGAATGAAGGCCCTGAGCAAAGGCTGGGGTTAATATACCCCTGATGGTGCCCGCCTCTCGTATCCGTGGCACCTGGGAAAAGGGAGGGGGCGAATCCCACCGGGTATAAAAACCCTCAGAGCGGCTGCAGGTGTTTGGCTCCTCTGACTCGAGTTCAAGGGGAGCAAAGGGCTTGTTATAGAAGGAAACTCTTCAGAAAAATAATAGCACTTTCATTTTTGCAACAACTACTTGGAGTAAAAGGGCAGAAAACTGGTAAGACATAAAACTTTGTGTTTAGGTATCACAGCTAGATAAATTGGGTAATTTGCTGTTAACTTATATAATTATTCTTTAGTGATCACTAAGTAGCATATCACATGTAACCTAGTAGGGTGGAGAAGAATACTAATGATGTAAATAGTGTAAGTCTCCTTGGGACTCCTAATTCGGCCTATCTACGTTATAAACAAAAATAAGAAAACAAGAAATCTCCTGGGCAGCATAATGGTTAAGTACATGCCAGGTTTACCCTTCTCTGAGCTAGCTGGTCCAAAGGCACAGAAGGAGTGCCCAGAAATTAATATTAAAATCCTTAAAATGCTGAAAAAGAGCTTCTTTCAAGTGAACCCGTAAAAATGAGAAACCAGGGCAGTTAGCTCCACTGAAACTGATAAAATGGCAAATAAACCAATTCTGCCCTTTAATTTATTCCCCAAAAATATTGTGAAAAGAAGGGTTCTCCTCAATTTAAATCCCTCCAGCAACGAAAAAAGAGAACATTTTCCCTCAATCAAAATCCTTAACAATGAGGAACAGCTGGGGAAGGTTTTCAGGAAGCACTTAAGACTGACAAAGCAGTCTGACTCTGCAGTGGTGGCAGCTTGGGTCTGGGAGACATCCGGCACAATGACCAATTTTCAGCATGCAGCCGGCCGCTCTGGGCCACGGGCCCCTGAACACCAGTGCTGGCCCTTTTCCCTGGCAAACAAAACTACCCCAGTTTCCTGATGGTAGATTGCAGGAGACACTTGGCACTGTCAAAGCAGCCCGAGTTGGCACTGGTGCCAGCTTGGGTCGGGGAAGCATCCTGTGTATTGTGGAATTTCAGGAGGCAGCCGGCCCCTCCAGGCCACAGGCCCCCAAACACCAACCTGAGCCCTTTTCCTTTTGCCAAGCAGCCCTCAGGCTCTGTCTGTCACCCTCAAGCCCCCCCAAGGCCCCTTCAGCTGCCCCTCAGCTCCTGTGTGTCACCCTTGACCCCTCTCCTTTGCCCCTCAGCCCCCAGCTTCTCTGTGTCACCCTACAGCTGCCCCTGCCACCCTCAGCATCTCTGTGTGTCACCCACTGTCCCCTCTCCCTGTTCCTCCCTCAGCTCCCAGCCTCTGTCACCCTCAAGCCCCCACAGTGCCCCTCAAGCTGCCCCTCAGCCTCTGTCATGCCCTGAAAGGACCCTAAAAAAATCCTATCAATTACCTTACAAGCCCTAGTTTTCAAAGTGTCCTAAACACCCCACAGAAACCTAAAAATAGCCTCAAAATACACTAAAAATACCCTACTTTTAAAAAGCCCCTATAACACCCCTGAAAATCCTCAACGAACCTTTAAAAAATCCTTAAATAATCCTAAAAGAGCTCTAAGAATACCCCTTAAATCTTTAAAATGCCCTGATAAGACTCTAAAAAAAACCCTAAAAAATTCCCCTCAAAACCTTAGAAATACCAAAGTCCTAAAAAAGTCCTCCATATACCCTCAACACTCCTCTAAAAGCCCGAGAAACTTTTAAGTCTTCCTAAATAAGTCCCAAGAATACCCAAAACCACCCCTAACAATTCTAAGTAGTAGTAAGACAGCCCTTAAAATACCATAAAATAATTCTGTTGTAACTCTGAAAAAGCTCTAAAGGTATCCTAAACATTCCCAGAGAATTCCTAAAAAACTCCTGAAAAAAAAAAAAATCCCTAAAATAGCCTTTAAAAGCCCTGAAAAAAACTAAAAAAAACCCTAAAAACTGTTCAACCCTTACCTGTAACTCTGTAGCCTCCAAACATCATCTCTACCTATAAATTGGGGTAATTGCCTGCACCTGCTGGGAGAGTTCTGGGGCTGTCCCACCCTGAGGGCTGCACCTGTACCCCAACCCTACCTGGTACCCTGTGTCCTTTGCCCCCCTAACCCTCAGTGTCAGCTCTCTGCTGGTCCAGCCCCCCCACCTTTGCCCCTCAGCCCGCAACATCTGTGTGCCACCCCAAACCCCCCACAATGTCTGTGTGCCACCCCAAACCCCCCACAATGTCTGTGTGCCACCCCAAACCCCCCCACAATGTCTGTGTGCCACCCCAAACCCCCCCACAATGTCTGTGTGCCACCCCAAACCCCCCCCACAATGTCTGTGTGCCACCCCAAACCCCCCCCACAATGTCTGTGTGCCACCCCAAACCCCCCACAATGTCTGTGTGCCACCCCAAGCTCCCCCCAATGTCTGTGTGCCACCCCAAACCCCCCACAATGTCTGTGTGCCACCCCAAGCTCCCCGACACTGTCCCTTGGCCCCCTGGCCTCCACCGTGCACTCTC
This sequence comes from Agelaius tricolor, assembly GCF_023055355.1. Taxonomy (NCBI): domain Eukaryota; kingdom Metazoa; phylum Chordata; class Aves; order Passeriformes; family Icteridae; genus Agelaius; species Agelaius tricolor. The sequence goes on along the minus strand of NW_027269396.1, from coordinate 114,953 downwards.
CACCTGGTTAGGGGTATTTTAGGGTGAGGTGAGGGGTGGTGTGAGGGCTGGCTCACCTGTCCCCCTCAGGCACCCCCCACTTTGCCCCTCAAGGCACCCCCAAGTTCCCCACTGCAGCCCCTCAGCGTCTCTGTGCCCCTGGAGCCCCCCCTTTGCTCCTAAATGCCTCTTCTGCCTCTCAGCTGCCCCTGGTGTCACCCTGCAGCCCCCTCCCCTCAGCCTCCGGTGTCACCCTGCAGCCCCCTCCCCTCCTGCAGGGAGTCACGGGTGGGCGGTGGGGGCACTGAGGGATGGGGCAGGGGTGGGATGGGCTGGAAGTTTGAGTAGGGGTGAGGGGTGAAGGAGGGGACACGGCAGAAGAGGCCTGAGGGGAGGAGGCAAGGCTTAGCATGGGGCACTCCATTTCTTCCAGACCAAAGCTGCAGCAAAATAAAACTCTGTTTGCCCTGGCAGTGCCAAACGCCTCCTGCAAACTGGCACCAGGAACCTGAGTTTTGTTTCCCAGGGAAAAAAAACCCTAAAATATCCTTATCCAGCGTTGGTGTCCAGGGGTCCGTGGCCCCGAATCACCTTCTGCCTCCTTAATTTGCAAACGGGGCAAAGCTGCAAGGAACTGTGGCTTTGGCTGGCCTAGCATGGCCAGATCCATTCTCTAAACCTGTCCCAAGACACTCAAGTCCAAGGCTCTCCTTCCTGTGCTCAGAAGCCCCTTCTGGTTTTCCTCAGACCTCCCTACTCAGCAACGCCCCAAACTCCTACAAATTTGTCCCATCCCTGAAGGGGCCGTGCCACCCCCCCACCCCATGCCAGCCCCCACTAACCCCACCACCCCAATTCCCCTGTGTGGAGGGGAGAAAATGTCAGAGGAGACAAGAGCAGAGGAGGCAGAGACAGACCCTTTATGGGCATCATGCTGGGAGAGCCCAGCAGGCAGGGCCCCCTTGGCTGGGGCAGGGGTTACGAGGGTCTGGGGGCTCGGGGGGACGGTGGTGGCACGGGGAGGCTCAGCTGCGCTCCTCCAGGCTCAGGCGGTCGAACAGGTACTCGCCCAGGCCGCTCGAGGCCCCCCCGCCGTTGTTGAGGCGGCGCAGGTTGGTGGCGTGGTCACCCAGAGCCTTGATGGCCTTCACCTGCTCGTCCAGGTAGTGCGACTCCAGGAAGTCACAGAGCTGCGGGACACGGGAGGGTCAGGCAGGGCCGAGGGTCCGGGGGAGGTGAGGGACCCCGGAGCAGCGGGAGATCTCAAACACTTCCCTTGGAGAGGGAGGGTGGACAGAGCCTCTGCACCAGGAGGGGGGTATTGCACCTGGGGGGGCCCTTTTTGGGGGGTGAGGACCCCCAGGAAATACTCACCGTACGGCCATGGCTGTAACCGTGCCCCCCACCCCCCCAGGTGATTCTGGGGGGGTCACAGCGACCCCCCCAGCCCCACATCAGAGGGTGGAACCGCAGGATCCCCCCTCCCTCTGGATCCCCAGGGCGATCCCGTGGGAAAAGGGAGGAACTGGGAGCACTGGGAGCTGGGGAGGGGGCGTCAGACCCTTGAGGAGGAGGAGGAGGGCGGCCGAAGCCGGGGGGTCTCACTCACGTGGGGGTCTCCCTTCTCGGCAGCCAGGGCGTGCAGCTCCAGCAGCGCCTGGTTCACCGACTTCTCCAGCTGCAGCGCCGCCTCCACCGCCTCCAGCGCCGAGCCCCAGGTGTCCCGCTCCGGCTTCTGCGGGGCACCGCGGTCACCGGGAGGGGCCCAGGTGGGCCACGTAGCCCCCCTCGATCCCCCGGACACGCACCTTGACGTCCTGCAGCAGGACGCGGCCGCCGCGGTTGGTCTGGAAGCGCAGCAGCCCCTCGGCGTGCTCCCGCTCCTCCCGCGACTGCTCCAGGAAGAACCGCGACAGTCGCGACAAAGCCACGTCGTCCCTATCGAAGTAGAAGCCCTAGGGGAGGGAGGAGAGGTCAGGGGGAGCCTCCCAGGACCTCTCCCCTCCCCTCAAATTCCTGGCATTCCGCCCTGCCATCAGCGAGGCGGGGCGGGACTTTGGGGCGCACCAAGGGGGTCCCCCAAGCCCCGGGGGTCCCGAGCCCCCCTACCATGGACAGGTAGACGTAGGAGGCGTAGAGCTCCATGTTGGCCATGCGGTTGACGGCGGCCTCGCAGTCGCGGTGGTAATTCTGGCGGACCTGGGACTCCATGGCGGCGCGGCGGGACGGACGGACGGACGGACGGACGGAGCGGCTCGGGAGCGGCGGGACGGACGGATGGACGGACGGAGCCGCGAGCAGCCGGTTCCGTTCAAGCACTGTTGAAGCGAGAACGCGGCTGTGGCCGCTCAACGTCCGCCGGGGGGGGTTTATGTCCCTTCCCCGCCGCGGGGGCGGAGAGAAGGGGGCGCCCCCCCCGCCCGCCCCCTTTTCACCCGGGAGGACCCGGGTGGCCTTGGCCCTTGTCCCCGTTTGTCACACGGCCCCGCAGTCAGCATGACTGGGCAGGATTTTGGGGGGGTCGGGGGATGGGGGGGGTTCCACCCCACCCTTGTGCGCCCCCCATGAGTGGGGTGACCAGGAGAGGGGGGGCTGGTGAAGACCGCGGTTCGCCGGTGGGTCGGGGGGCACAGGGGGGGCTGGGGAGGAGTTGGGGGGCACAGGGGGACTGGGGAGGGGCTGGGGGGGCACAGGGGGGCACAGGATAGGAGCCGAGGGGCGGTTTTGGGGTGTGCTGGGGCGCAGGTTGCCCGTTAATCGGAGTTGGGGGGCTGGGGCAGAGCCGCTGTTCACCGGTGGGTCGGGGGACACAGGGGAAGCCGGGGGGCGGTTTTGGGGTGTCCCGGCAGGTCGGGGGGTGCCGGGTGACTCCCACTAATCGGAGTTTAGCGGGCTGTAGGGTGCGGAAGGAGCTGACTCAGCGCCGGGACCATAAAAGAGGAACTTGGCAGCGCTGACTCCGCGTTTCCGCCGCCCCGGGACTGGGGGGAACTGGGAGCCTCCCCCTCAAAGCCACCCCCACACTCGGGGGGGGACCACCCCCCCAAAGCCCCCCGAAGTCACCCCCACACCCGGGGGGAATCACCCCCACAATCCCCCGAATTCACCCCAAAATCCTTTTGTCCCCCAGAGATCCAGAGGCTGCGCTGCAGGAGGGACGTGGCCCCGTGGGGAAGGGTCCAGATGTGGGACCCCCACCCCCAACCCCCCCCCATGGCCGCTCAGTGAACCCCGGGACGCCCCCCCCCCCCACACACGGACCCCAAATGGCCCTGCGGGGAAAGGGGGGGGGAAGGTGGGGGGTAAGGACCCTTCCCCACCCCTCCCCCATCAGGCGGGACCCCCAACCCCCGAGATGTTGTTTTTTGGGTTTTTTTGCGAGGGGGGGGGCACGCCCAGGAAGCTCCGCATTCCCCTTTTTTTTTTTTTAATTTCCATGGAAATTCCCGAGATACAAAAACCAAGGTACAAAAAAAGAGAAGAAAAATCCACGATGGAGAAAAGCGATTTTGGGGGCGGGGGGGGCAGAGAGGGTGGGCGCCCCCATTTTGGGGAGGGGCGGTTCCCTGTGACGTCACCGCCGAGAGCACCGTGGGAGGGGGTGGGGGACACGGGGGGACCTCCAAAAACCGGGAGGGGGGGAGGGGGTGTAAACAGGGGGTGTGGCCCCCCCCCACCCTGAGAGCCCCCGCCCCGGGAGGGGGGTATTGCACCTGGGGGGGCCCTTTTTGGGGGGCGGGGACCCCCAATAAATACTCACCCTACAGCCATGGCTGTAACCCAACCCCCCCCCCCCCCCCACCCCCCAGGTCATCCTGGGGGGGTCACAGAGACACCCCGACCCCCCTGGGGGGGTCACAGAGACACCCCACCCCCCCCAGCCACCCCCACATCGGGGGTGCAACCGCAGGATTCCCCCCCCCCCTTCCCCCCCCACTCGAAGCACCACAAACCAAGGGCAGGGCAGGGCTGGGGAGGTCCCCGACCCCCCAAACCCCCCCAAATCCCAGCTGTGGCCTCTGGGGGGGGGTCTGGGGGATGGAGGGAAGGGGGAGGGGGGGAGGGTCCCCCCCAGCTCGACCACCGCCCCAAAATCCAGGTGAGCGAGCGGTGTTGGTTAAAAACCCCCCGGGCCCGGGGTCAGCACCATCCCTGCCGGCAGGGCCAGTCCGGGGGGGGGTCCCGGGCGGGGGGGGGGGGCAGAAATTGGCCCCCCCCCCCAGAGTCTAGGACATCTTCCAGATGGTCAGCGAGGCCGTGAGCACGCCGGCGGCGAAGATGGTGATGGTCTGCCAGGTGGGGGTCCCGAAGTGGGACAGGAGCCCTTCCTGGGGGGGCACGGGGGGAACGAGGTCAGCACCCTGTGCTGGGGGGTCCCAAACGTCCCTCCACCCCCCCTAGAACAACCAGCCCAGGGCAGCTGGGAAAGGGGGGATGGAGGATTTGGGGTAATTTGGGGGTAAATTTGGGGCAAATTTGGGGTAAAAGGGAACATTGGGGAAGGGAGATTGCCAAACAGGGGCACGGCCCCCCGAGGAATGGGGAGGTTGGGGTACAAGGGAGGGGTCAGGGGCACAGACCCCCAAGGAATGGGGGGCTTTGGGGTCTCACCCATCCACCCTGGGCCTGGATCCAGGCCAGCACGTGCTCCTGCAGATACTCCATGGTCCAGCGCAGGATGGTCTGGACCAGCTCCGGGACCTTGGTGCACAGAGCCTGCCGGGGCAGAGGAGGGGGCTCAGAGGGGCCGGGAAGGCCCTTCCAGGGGCTCAGAGGGTCCCGGGGAGGCCTTTGGGGGGGCTCCACACCCACCTTGAGCACCAGCTTGCAGGCAAAGTAGAAGAGGGCGACCACGCGGCCCCAGTTGAAGGTGCCATCGGCGAACATCTCCCTGGCCACGCGGAAGAAAAGCTTCTTGGGGGCGTCACAGCCCACCTGCTCGATCATCCTGGGGCCGGGCACGGTGGGCAGGGGGGACAACAAGGGCCGGGAGTAAATTCTGGTCAGCTCATTCTGGGGGGGTCACCGAGACACCCCAGCCCCCCAGCCACCCCCACATCGGGGGTGGAACCGCAGGATTCCCCCCCCAAATCCCAGCTTTGCCCCCGGGGAGCAGCAGAGCTGCCCACCTCTGCAGCTCCATGTTGCTGTCCAGCTCGTCGCCGATGCGGCGCAGGCACTCGCTGAGGCGTTTGGTGTCGGGGCTGCTGGGCTGGGGCTGGCCCAGCTCGGCCTCGCTCAGCGCCACGGCCTGGGGGTCCCCGCAGCGCTGCACGCGGTCCCGCACAAACCTGGGAGCCCCCGGTGCTCTGGGTGACCCCCCGGCTCCGGGGGACCCCGGCCCTCCGTCCCTCAGTCCCACCTTCCCCCCAGGGTCACAGCTCACCCCCATGTCCAGGGCCGTCTCAAGGCCCCTGGGATCCTCTCGTGTCCCCCTAACTCCCCCCTCGCTCCCTGTGTCCCCACAGCTCTGCATCCTCTCAAGCCCCGCCCCAAGCTTTGAGTTCCCCCCCACACTCTGTGTCCCCCCAGAATCCCCACAAGCCCCCCAAGGTTCCCTCCCAGTCCCAAGTGCCCCTCCCTCCCTCCCTGCATCCCCAAAGTCCCCCCTCACCCTGTGACCTCCCCAGTCCCCTCCCAGTCCCAAGCTCCCATCGTGTCCCCCCCAGTCCCCTCCCAGTCCCAAGTCCCCACTACTCCCCAAGTCCCATCGTGTCCCCCCTCACCCTGTGTCCCCCCCAGTCCCCTCCCAATCCTAAGTCCCCCCCTTATCCCCCAGTCCCTTCCCAGTCCCAAGTTCTCCCCAAGTCCCCTCCCAGTCCCAAGTCCCGCCCACACCCTGTGTCCCCCAAGTCCCCCCTGTGTCCCCCAAGTCCCCCCCACACCCCATGTCCCCAAAGCTCCCCCCATGTCCCCCCCAGTCCCCTCCCAGTCCCAAGTCCCCCCACACCCTGTCCCCCCCAAGTCCCTTCCCAGTCCCAAGTCCTTCCTGTGTGCCCCAAGTCCCCCCCTTGTCCCCCCAGGCTCCTCCGGGTCCCAAGTCCTCCCCGCTTCCCGTGTCCCCCCCAAGTCCCTTCCCAGTCCCATGTCCTTCCTGTGTCCCCCAACTTCCCCCGGTGTCCCCCCGAGTCCCCTCCCTGTCCCAAGTCCCCAAGTCCGCCCCCGTGTCCTCTCCAGTCCCCTCCCTGTCCCAAGTCCCCAAGTCCGCCCCCGTGTCCCCCCCAGTCCCCTCCCGGTCCCAAGTCCCCAGCTCCCCCCGTGTCCCCCCCAGTCCCCTCCCGGTCCCAAGTCCCCCCGCGGTGTCCCCAAGCCGCCTCTTGTCCCCCCCGGCCCCGCCCGTTCTCCCGCCGCTCCCCTACTCACGCCCGCAGCAGGATCGCCCCAGTCTGCATGATCTGGTCCGAGGAGGCCCCTGCGGACAGCGGGGTGCTCACCGGGCCGCCCACCGACGCCGGCTGCCGCCGCCGCCGCCTCCCCGGGCCGCGCAGGCCGCGCCCCGCCGCCGGTCCTGCCGCTCCCCCCACTCACCGCCGCCCCCTGGTGGCGGGGCGGGCTCGCCGCCGCCGGCCCCGGCTCCGGGATCGGCTCCGGGATCGCTGCCGCCTCCTCCGCCTCCGCCGCCGCCCCGCTGGGCCGAAGCCGCCGCCGCCGCCATCGCGCCCGGAACACGTGGGCCCCGCCGCCGTCACGTGACACCGGCGGGGCCGGGACGCTGCCTCACGTGAGCGGATCGGGGGCGGGGCTGATGTGAGGCCATGTCCCCCCCGGGGAGGCTCCGCCCCATGACCCGTCACTCATTGCTCGGTCACGCCCCCTGTGCAGGCCCCTCCCTTTTGCTCGTCACTCATTGTCCGGTCCCGCCCCCTCCCGGATTCGGCCCCGCCCCCGCAGCCCCCCGGGACCCCCGGGGTCACCGCCCGGTCCCAGGGGTCACACCGGGGGTCACGACCCCGCTCCCGGGAGTCACACCGGGGGTCACACCGGGGGTCACACCGGGGTCACGGCCCCCGCCGTCCGTGGGGGTCCCGGGGCGACGCCCCCGCGGCGCTTCCGCCGTCCCCGGCGCTTCCCGCGGGTCCCGAGGCGGCGGCACCGGGCGGGGCGGGAGGGGAACCGGGGCCCGGGGACGGTTCGGGCTCGGCGTGGGCTCGGGGTCCGTGCGGGTGCGACCCCCGAAGCGCGGCCATGAGCCCCAAAAGCTGCCTGGGCTGCACCAAGTGCTTCCTCTTCCTCCTCAACCTCTTCTTCTTCGTGAGTGGGGCTTGGGGGAGGGGGGGGGCAGGGGGGATATGGGGGGACCTGAGGGGACCCGGGGGGGCCTCCCGGTGCTGGGGGGCACTGGGGGTCCCCCATGTCCTGACCTGGGCTCCCCCCCAGTTCCTGGGCGTCCTCCTCCTCGCCTTCAGCTTCTGGGTCCTGTTCGACCGGCAGAGCTTCGCCGCCGTGCTGGGTAAGGCACCCCCAAATCGGGGGGGCACCCCGAGAGCTGCGGCACCCCCAGAGGGTGCCTGACCCCCCCTCGGTGTCCCCAGGGTCGCCGCTGCTCAGCCTGAGGCACTGCTCCTATGGCTTCTCGGGGGTCGGCATGGCCACCATGCTCCTGGGCTTCCTGGGCTGCCTGGGGGCCCTCAAGGAGGTCAAGACCATGCTGGGGATGGTGAGTCGGGGGGCTCGGGGGGGTCCGGGGGGATTCGGGGAACCGGGAGGGTGCAGGGTGGCTGTGCTGCAACTTCCTGGGGTGACCGCAGGGACACGTGGTGCCACCACATCCTGCACCGGGGGGGACAGCAGCGGGGAGGGGGCGACCCTGTGGGCTGGGGAGGGGCTGGGGAGGGGCTGGGGGGCAGGTCCGGCTGACCCCGGAGGGGCTGGGGGGCAGGTCTGGCTGACCCCCATCCCCCCCGTTTGTCCCCAAAGTATTTCGGGCTGCTGCTGCTGCTCCTCGCTGCCCAGATCACCATGGCCATCATCGTCTACACGCAGCGCGCCACTGTGAGTGCGGGGGCCCCGTCCCAGCTGGGGGGGACCCCGGGGTCGGGGTGCGACGCCGGGGGTCGGGGGGCGAGGCTGTGCTGACCCCTGTCCCCAGCTGGCTGCCAAGGTGGCCACCTACGCTGAGGAGCTGATCCGGGGGTACCCAGCCCAGGGACCACCTGGGGACCCTCACGAGAGCTGGGACGCTGTCCAGCAGCAGGTGAGACGCCCTCCCCCCAAAAGGAGCCCAGGACCACCCCTCGGCCACCACACTGACCCTCTGCCCCCTCCCCAGCTCGGCTGCTGTGGGTGGAAGGGACCTCAGGACTGGGAGCAGCACGATGAGGCCACCAGGGATGGGGACAGGGACAGAGCCATCGCCTGCTCCTGCCTCAGGGCACCCAACGGCACCCACGGGAGCCCGTGGGTGCTCCCCCACGGCCGCTGCCCCACAGCCGCCCCCCAGGACACCTTCCCCACGGTGAGGCACGGGGCAATCGGGGGGTCCCGGAGCTCCGGGGGGGGCTCCAAGTGACCCCCCAGTTGTCACCCCAGGGCTGCAAGGAGAGAGTCCAGAGCTGGCTGGCCGGAAACCTGGTCACCATCGTGGGGGCTTGCGTCGGCATTGGCCTGGGGGAGGTAGGGGGATGCCCTGGGGCGGGGGGTGCTCGGAGGGCTGTGGGGGGATGCCCTGGGGTGGGGGGGCTGAGTTGGGGGTGCTCGGAAGGCTGTGGGGGGATGCCCTGGGGCGGGGGGCTGAGCTGGGGGGGGCTGGGGGTGGCTGAAAGGCTGTGGGACCACAGGTGGGGTGGGCTGGGGGGGCCAGGGAGGGTTCAGGGGAGGGTCCTAGGGGATTCAGGGTGGCCAGAAGGGTCGGAGGGGGCTCAGGGTGGCCGGGAGGGGAGTCAGGGGTCCGAGGGATTGGGGGGAGCTGATCCTGATCTCTGCTGCCAGCTCTCCCTGCTGATGCTGTCGATGTTCCTGCTCCGGAACCTGGACTCCCGCTACGAGAAGCTGCTGCGAGGGCTCTGAGGGGGCCGGGGTGGTGTCGGGGGGAAGCGCGGAGGGTTGTGTGCTTCAATAAAAGCCGTTGGGAAGCAGCGGAACCGGGACGGGACCGGGAGCGCGCCGGGACGGGACGGGGAGCGCGCGGAGCAGCAGGGCCACGCCCCTTCCCTCTGACCACGCCCCTTTCTCTCTGAGCGGGAAGGGCTCGCGCCAAGCCCCGCCCCTCTCCTCGCCGTGAGGCGATTCCCGCCCCCCTCACCGGCTCCCCCTCAACCCCTCAGCGGCGCTCCCGGGACCCCCCGAGACCCTCGACACCGCCCCGGAGCACCCCTGAACACCATGGCTGCAGAGCTTCCCTGCGCCCCGGGCGCCGCCATCCCCCTGCCAGGTGCGGGCACCATGAGGGAGCGGGGTGGGGGGCGAGGCTCCGACCCCTCCATAACGCGTGTCCCCCCCTCAGCCCCTGCCGAGAGCGGCTGCTCGGACGAGTTCGCCCTGGACTGCACCTTCGCTGCCTGCGACCCCGAGCGTACAGGTAGCCGAAGCCGCTGGGGCCTCGGTGGCTGCAACCAAACTGAGCTGGTGGTCCCTGAGCCCTCGGTCCATCCGCACAGGGCTGGTGCAGCCGCAGCGGGTGGTGGAGTACGTGGCGGCCATGACCGGGCACAGCGGGCACGACGGACGGCTGCGGGCGCTGCAGCGGGCATTGGACCCCGCAGCCGCGGGCACGGCGCTGGACTGGAGCCGGTTCCGCAGCGCCATGGGCGCCTGGATCGCAGCGTGCCGGCAGGACGGGTCAGTGCCCAGAGATAGATGGGCACGGTGCCTGGTGCCAGCCACACCGGCCAGTGGTGCTGACCCGCAGCTCCGTCCCTGCAGGGCCGAGGAGCAGGACATGGCCACTGGTGACACTGGAGCAGTGCCAGCAGGTGGGCGTTGGCACAGGAAAAGGGAGTCAGGGTGGCCCTAATGAGGACACAAACCCAGCCCGATGGGGACACAAACCCAGCCCGATGGGGACACAAACCCAGCCCAATGGGGACACAAACACAGCCCACTGTGTCCCGTCCCGCAGAGGACGAAGGACACGCATCCCCAGCAGCTGCCCAGCTCCAGGGTGACAACACGGACGCCACCAGCCCGTAAGTGCCCGCTGTGGGGACACCCTGCCATCCCTGGCCGTGCTCCCAGGAGCACACCAGGATCTATGGGACTCCCCAGCAGCGCCGAGGCCGCGGGGCTGCGGAGCCGTACCCGGCAGCTGGCGGCCCAGAACGCCAAACTGCAGCGGGACGCCGAGCTGGCTGAGGAGCTCAACGCCCGCCTGGCCGAGGAGATTGCACAGCTCCAGGCACAGCTGCGAAGGTGCTCCCGAGGGGCTCCCGAGGGGCGCGGGGTCTGGGTCTGCATCCTGGCAAGGCTGAAGCGCCGTTTGCCCCTGGCAGCAGCCGGCAGGCGCTGGAGCAGGCCAGGGCAGCCGTGGAGGAGCTGGACGACATGAAGGCCGTGGTGAAGCGGCTGGAGGAGGAGAACACCGAGCTGCGGCGGCAGGCACGGCACACGGTGAGAGACTGAGCTGAGGTGCCACATGGTGCCACGCTGTCACACGGTGTCCCCTCACGGCCGTGCCCTCCCTCCCTCCCCAGGAGAAGGAGCAGCGTAGCCTGTGCTCGCGGGCCGAGGGCCTGCAGGAGGAGGTCAGCCTGGTGCTGAGGGCTGCCCCAGTGGGGCAGTGCCACAGGGAACCCAGCCCTGTTTCACCCCTGGCAGAACCAGCGGCTCCTCGCCGAGGGCCAGGGACTGCGGGAGCAGCTCCAGGCACAGGCGGCTCGCGTGGCCAGCCTGGAGGTGAGCACGGTGGCCATGGTGCTGGGGGCTGTGTTGGACAGTGACAGTGACAGTGCTGAGTCCCTGTCCCTGTCCCTCTGCCCAGGCCCAGCTCTGCCGTGGAACTGCCCTGCTCTCTGCACGGGACGCAGCCCTTGCCCAGGTGAGCGCTGCCCAGTGACACTGCCACCACCTCAGCTGTCACCAGGGCCACCCCCGGCCCTGTCCCATGGCCCCTCACGTCCAGGCCCTGTCCCACAGGCAGGGCAGAGGGCTCAGGAGCTGACAGCAGCACTGGAGGAGTACGAGCGGATGGTGCAGGTACAGCACACCTGCCCTCCGTGTGGGCCCAGACAGTGGCCACAGCAGAGCCCCTGGGTGGCCACAGCAGAGCCCCACAGCGGCCACTCTCTGTGTGGGGGTCAAGGACCGAGGGTGACATCCCCTTCTCCCCGGCAGGAACTGCGCCTGGAGACGACGCGGCTGCGGCAGCAGCTGGGCCAGATGCGGGACGCCTGGGCCATGTAGGGGGGGACACGTGGGTGGGCAATGTCCTCGGGAGCCTTCATCTCTGCGTCCTCACCCTCCTCCTCCTCCCACAGGCGCCCGTGGTGCCCACGCGGCCAGCTGGAGCTCCAGGCCACAGCCACGGCGAGCCCGGTAAGGGTGGGCTCAGGGGGGACCCTGCAGGGCCACCCCAGCACTGACTGACCCCGAGGATCTGCCTAGGGCACAGGGGACAAGGAGGAGGACAAGGAGGAGGACGCAGGAACAGGAGGAGGAGACCTGGAGGGCAGCCCCGAGGAGGTGGCCAAGGCGGTGGCCCCCCAGGCGCCGCTGTCACCGTGGACGCCGCTGCTGTCACCGTGGGCTCTGGCGCTGCTGGCCCTGCTGGCCCTGCTCTACCTCTTGCCCCGCCAGCTGCCCCAGCCCCAGCTGCGCCACCGGAGCCCCCCGCCCCTGTGAGACCCCCAGTAAAGGCCGTTTGGGCAGTGCTGTGTCCGCCCCAGTCTGTACCAGTTCCCCCAAACCCTCGTCCCAGTCCTCCCAGTGCACTCAAGCAGGATCAGAGCCGGGGTGTCAGGATCAGCTTTATGGGCGCCGCACGGGGCCAGGCCGGGCCCCCTCCGTGGGTCTCTCCACGGCTCTGGAGATCCCGGTGTAGCCCCCAGGGGCTTCCAGCAGGGAGCTGGGGGGGCCCCGACTCTCACCAGTGGCACAGGGTGAGGGCCTGATGGTCCTCAGGACATTCCCAGTGATCCCAGTATGCAGGAGCCCTCCCAGTACCTGTGTCTGTCCCCAGGTACCGCTCGGCCACTCAGGTCCCGTCCTGCTCCAGTCTCGGGGGTCCCTGTGAGGGCTGGGGGGTGCTGAGGGGAATGACCTCCCAGTGCCTCCCAGCGCTCCCAGTGACCCCAAGAGAGCCCCCAGTGCTCCCAGCGTCCCCAGGACAGCCAGCATCCCCCGTGTCCCCAGTGTCCCCAACACACACAGCGCCCCTCACGCTCTCGCCACCCTCTCCAGTGCCCCCCAGTATCCCCACCTGGGCACAGGGTTTCCTCCACAGTGCCCAGGCCGCCGCCACCAGGCCCAGGGCCCCCCCAAGTCCCCCCAGCAGCAGCAGCCCGTGTCCAGTGGGGCTGGGGGGGCCCTGCCTGGCCCCCAGGGTCCCCTCGTGCCGCTCATGCCGCTCGGCGGGGCTGCTCAGCGCCGGGTCTGGGGGGAGACGGGGGTCAGCAGCTGCCCAGGGGGGTTACGGGGGTCTCCCGGGGGTCCCGGGGGGTACCTGGGCGGCAGCGCAAGTGGGCACAGCCAGGGAAGTGGAGGGGTCTCCCTTGCAGCCCCCCCAGGTGCTGCGCCAGGGTCTCCAGTAGCTGCGACACGTTCACCCTCTCCAGCTGGACACAGCCCTGGGGGTCCTGGGGAGATGGCACAGGAGCCCCCCCCGGGGGACCCCAGACCCCTTCTGAACCACCCTGGGATATGCCAGAAATGCCCCAGAGCTCCTGCACCCCCTCCCCGAGACACCTCAGGGAACCCCCAGACCCCCCAAGACCCTCAGAGTAACCCTGGACACCTCAGGGAACCCCCAGACCCCTGTGGGGACCCCAGAGCCCCCCAAGACCGCCAGAGTTACCCTGGACACCTCAGGGGACCCCCAGAGCCCCCCAAGACCCCCAGACTCACCTTGGCCTCCCCAAGACCACCCGGAGCCCCCCCGGGGACCCCCACCCACCTGGATGTGACACTCAGTGACGAAGTGGAGCTGGGCGAGGAGGGTCCTGAGCAGGGGAGCCAAATCCTTGCCAGCCACCCCCAGCATCCGCTGCAGAGCCAGCGCCCCGAAGTGAAGCCCCCAGAGATCAGAGCAGGCGCTGTCCTGGGGCAGCCAGGGCAGGTCGGGATTTGGGGGGTCAGGGGTCTCAGGGGGGGCAGGAACAGGGAGGGATTTGGGGGTGGGGGGCACACGTGGGATTGGGGGGGGGTCTCGCTCACCAGCTCCAGGTTGCTGGGCATCGCCACGGGGTAGTCGAGGAGCAGCCAGGGGGTCTGTGGGAGGGGTCAGGGGGTCCCCAAAAGCAGCCCGGAGGGCTGAGGGGGGGCGCTCAGGGGGTCCCCAGCGACCCTTTGGGGGTGAAGGGGCGCAGTCAGGGGGTTTTCGGGACCATTCCCTGGGGAATGAGGGAGTTTGGGGGGGTCCCGGGGGGATCGGTCCTGGGGGCGGGGGTCTCACCAGGTTGTTCAGGTGGGCGCTGAAGGTGCTGCTGATGGGGTTAAAGCCGAAGGAGCAGCAGCTGCCGAGGGCGGGCAGGGCCAGGAGCAGCAGGAGCGGCGGCACCTGGGGGGGGGGCACCGGGGGGGCTCTCGCGGGGGTCCCGGAGGGGCTCTCGGGGGGGGGGGGGGGGGGGGGGTGCGGGGGTTCCCCACTTACCAGAGCGGAGCAAGGGGGGGGACACGTCCATGGCGGTGCCGAGCAGGAGACGGCGCACGGGGACCCGCGAGCGCTCCCGGAGCCCCCCCGGGACCCCCTCGGGACCACCCCGGGACCCCCTCGGGACCCCTCGGGCCGCGGCGGAGCCGCCGCCGAAAGCGAAAGTGGGAGCGGGCCGGGAGGGGGCCCAGGAAACCCGAGAGGGCAGCGGGACGCGCCGAGCCGCCCCCTCGCACCCAGCGCGCGGAGCCCCGAGCGCCCCCTCCTCACCCCGGGGACCCCTCCCCAACCCCGCGGGGGCTCCGGCGCTCGGGACCCCCGCCCGGCCCAGCAGAGCTTTGGGTGCGGCTGCCCCGAGCGAGGGAGGGAGGCCGGGGCGTCCGGGCACGTGCAGGGGCGGGGCGCCCCCAAAATGTCCCCCCCAAATTGTCCCCCCCCAAATTGTCCCCCCGCAAAATGTTCCCCCCGCACTGCAGCCCGAGACCTCCCGGTCCCCCCCAAGGACAGGACAGCGGCTGCGGCTCGGAGCGCTTTATTGGGGCGGGGGTCCCGAGGGGCGGGGCTGGGGAGGCACAGGGCGAGGTCCGAACTCCCCGCAGATTTGGGGGGGGTCTCAGGGGGCGCCCCCCGGCAGCCAAAGGCAGCGGGGGCGGGTGCAGCGCAGCTCCAGCTCCCGCTCGGCGCCGGGGGGGAGCTCCTGCCCCGGAGCCCCCAGGAGTCCCGCCGGGACCCCCCAGACGCGGGGGACGCTCACGGCAGAGGCCCAGTCGCAGTCCTGGGCGGGGGGGGGGACATGAGAGATGACAGCTGGGGACAGCCGGGGGCTGTGCCCCCCCACCCCAAACCCCCCCACAGCAGCCGCCCCACGACTCGGGACCCCCAAAACGTCACAGCCCAGTGCCCACGCCCCTTCCCCCGCGTCCCCTCCGCTGTTCCCTTCCCCGTGTCCCCACATTGTCCCCCCCACAAATGTCCCGCACCGCCCCCGCACTCACCGCGTCCCCCCCGCACAGCCACAGCCCGTCCGGGCGCTGCCGCGCCAGGCGAGATCCGCTGCCCCGGGAAGCCCCGGGCAGCACCGTCAGGGCCCCCGCCGGCAGCCCCGCGGCCACCAGAGCCTGGGGACACAGGGGAGGGGGCGTAGCGTCACCGGGGGGGGGGTCCCGGGTGATGGAAGGGGACGGGGGGGGGGGGTGTCCCGGAAGGGTTCGGGGGGGAATGTGATGGGGAGCAGGGGGCACAGGGGAGGTCCTGGGGAGGCAAATGCGGGGTCCGGAGGGGGACATGGGGGGACACCCGGGGGTCAGGGGGCATCATGGGTGTCCCCGGGGAGGCACGGGGGGGTCCCGGAGGGGTTCGGGGGGGCACGCGATGGGGCACAGGGGAGGGGCATGGGGGACACAGGGGAGCTCCCGGGGGTCGCAGGGGGGACATGGGGGTCACCCGAGGGTCAGGGGGCATCACGGGAGTCCCCCGGGGGGGCACGGGGGTGTCCCGGTTCCGCACCTTCCGCAGTCGCTGTGCGGCACCGGCGCCGCCAGAGGGCGCCACCACCACGACCGCGTTCCCGAGCGCCAGCGCCGGGAGGAGGAGCTCCAGCGCCAAGAGGCGTGGCCAGCCCCAGGCCACGCCCAGCACTCCCAGCGGCCGCCTTGTCAGCAGGGCCCGCCCCCTGGGCATCTCCTGCAGCAGACTTGGTCACGCCCGATCAAAGGCCGCGCCCACTCACCGAACAGACAGACGCCTCCTTTCTGCCCGACCCCCTTTAACCACGCCCACCTGCACGGTCCCGCCCGCGCGCTCCGCTCGCTCCGCCCAGCGCAGCAGCGCCCCCCGCAGGCTCCCGCCGGTGTCGCTGCGGTCGCCGTCCTCAGGGGTCCCGGGACCCCCCGGCAGCGCCGCCGCCGCCCCCCGCAGCACCCGGGCCCGCGACGCCCCCGGCAGCCGCCCCCACCTGCGGGAAGGGAGGGTGTCGGGGACCGAGCCCCCCTCCCCGAGGGGTCCCGAGGTCGGGGACAGCCCTGGGAGGGTCGGGGGCAGCCCTGGGAGGGTCGGGGACAGCCCTCGGGGGGTCACCCCCCCACCCCCGCACTCACCCTGGGGCGGCCCCGCGGGCGGTGGCCACGGCCTGGGCCAGCTCAGGATCACCGGGGTCATCCAGGGTCACCGAGGGGCTGGGAGGGGACAAAGAGGACAAAGGACACAGGGGTCAAAGGGCATGGCCGTGGGAGGGGCATCGGGGGCACCAGGACCCCCGCGAGACGAACAATCGGGGGGGTCCTGAGGGGCACACGGGACCCTCTGGGGGGGCAGGATGGGGCTGGGACCACCCCGGGGGGGAAGAAGGGGATCCTGGGGTGCTAAACCAGTCCCAGTCTTGCTGTTCTTGTCCTGGGACCCCCCCCCAGTTTGGGGTCTCCATCCTGGGGAGGGGTCCCTGTCCCATCAGGGGGTACCTGAGCGGCTCCTCCACCTCGGGGGGCTGTTCCCAGGGGGGGCACCCAAATTCTCGCAGTGCCTGGAGGAAGTGCGGGGGGGCAGAGCCCATCTGCAACGGCACAGAACCCCCTCCCCCCCCCACCCTGGGGACCCCCAAAACCCGCCCCAGTCCCCCCAGGACACCTCCACGTCCCTCCGGCTTCTCCAGGACCCCCCAAACCCCCCTGGACCCCTCCCAAACCCCCCCCAGAGCCCCTCCTTGGCTCCCCCCACCTCATCCAGGTCGGTGCCCCCGGTGCTGGGGTCCAGCAGGTCCAGGGAGTTGAGGGACACCAGCCCCTGGGGCAGCCTGCGGAGGGGTCAGCGCTCAGTGACCTCGGTCACTCCTGGCCTGGCCTCAGGGTCAGGGGGTGGCGGTGGTCACCTGTCCCCCCCGGGCTCGGGGGGTGGCGGTCACTCCTGCCCTCGGGGTCAGGGGGTGGCGGTGGTCACCTGTCCGCCGTGTCCAAGGCCACGGTGATGTCCTGGGCCCAGAGGGCAGCAGCAGCGGCATGGGGCAGCGCCGAGGCCACGGCCACGGCCTCGGAGGGGCCACGCACAGGCAGCAGCACCAGCACCGGCCCCGGGACCTGGGGGGGCAGGGGGCGCTCAGAGGGTCCCCAAAGGCACCCGCGACCCCCCCAGGGGCACCCAGGGGCTCCCCCAGGGGCAACCCCGACCCCCCCAAGCCCCCCAGGGGCACCCCCTACCCCCCCAGGGGCACCCCCAGGGGCACCCACCGGCTCCCTCAGGCACCGCGAGGTCGGGGCCACCCCCGAGATCAGCGTGGGGGGGTAGAAACGCTGCCCCCTCCCCGGCAGCGGCGGCAGAGGAACCTGGAAAACCTGGGGGAAACAAAAAGGGTCCCAATGAGGGAGGGACACCGGGAGTGACACCCAGGGCAGCCCTGAAGGGACCCACAACGTTCAGGAACCCCTGGACCTCCCCAAACCTCAGGAACCTCCAAATTTCTCCCCAGAAAACACCTCAAACTCCCCCCCACCCAACAGGAACCCTGGTGTCCAAAAGCTCCAAATTTCCCCCAGAAAACATCGCAAACTCCCCTCCCCAGCCCACCCCAATATCCAGGAACCCCCAAACCCCCCTACACCCCAAACCCCGCGTCCCCCTCCCCACCTCGCGGCCCCTCAGCGCCACCCCCGTGTCCCCCTGTGTCACCTGCGCCCCCTCCTCGCGCGCCTCCCACAGCAGCTCCTCGGGCAGGGGGGTCTCTGGGGGCAGCGGCCCCACCTCGGTCCTGGGGTCCGTGGGGTCCCCCACGTGCAGCTGCCCGAGCCGGGCCCGGAGCCGCTGCTCCAGCGGCGCCACCACCGAGTCCTGGGCCAGGAGCACGCAGCCCCCCCTGGGCAGCTGGGGACAGCAGGGGACAGCATCAGGGACAGGCCAGGGAAACGCCAAACCGACCCCAAAAAACCCAAATGCCTCCTGAAAAGCCTCCACAAAACCCCTGAAAAACCCCCACAAAAGCCCCAAAAGAAACCCAAACACCTCCTGAAAATCCTCCCCAAAAACCCCCCGAAAAACCCCCAAACCCTCAAAAAAACCCCAAAAGAAAACCAAACACCTCCTGAAAATCCTCCCCAAAAACCCCCTGAAAATCCCCCACAAAAACCCCAAAAGAAACCCAAATGACTCCTGAAAAATATCCCAAAACCTGCCAAAAAAAATCCAAAAAAACTCAAAAGCTCCCTGAAACCTCCCCGAAAATCCTCTCAAAGAAAACCCCCTATAATCACCAAACCCCCCCAAAAACCCAACCAAAAAAAAAACCATAAAAACTACAGAAACCCTCTGAAACGTCCCCAAAAGGCCTCCCCAAAAAACATTCTGAAAAACCTGAGAAACCACCAAAACCCCCACAAACCCTCCCAAAAAATCCAAAAACCCCCTGAAACCTCCCCCAAGAAAAGCCAAAAAAACTCCTAAGAAACCACCAAATCCCCAAAAAAAACCCCAAAATCCCCTAAAACCTTCCAAAAAAAAAAAACCCAAAAAAAAACCTGAAGAACCCCAAAATACCCCAAAAAACCCCCAAAACCCCCTAAAATCTCCCCCCCCAAAAATCCCCCCAAATCCCCCACAAAAGCCCCCCCAAAAAAACCCCAAACCCCCCCAAACCCCTCCCCGAGGCCCCAGGCCCCCAGCCCCACCGTGGCGGCGGCGGCGGCGGCGCTGTCCAGGTCGGCCGAGTCCAGGACGATGACAACGACACGGCCCCCCCGGGGACACCCCCCCAGGCGCGGCCCCCGCAGCGGGGACCCCCAGAGGTGGCACCGGAGATCGTCCTGGGGATGGGGGACACAGGGACACGGGGACAGCTCATGGGGACAGCTCATGGGGACAGCAACAGGGACAGCTCATGGGGACAGGGAGAGGGACATGGGGACAGCTCATGGGGACAGGGACAGGAGACAGGGGACAGGGCACGGGGACCCCCAGAGGTGGCACCGGAGATCGTCCTGGGGGCAGGGACGGGGACATGGGGACAGCTCATGGGGACAGGAACAGGGACGTGGGGACAGGGATCCCCAGAGCTGCCACCGCAGATTGTCCTGGGGACAGGGACAGGGTGTGGGGACAGGGACAGGGGACAGGGACAGGGTGTGGGGACAGGGACGTGGGGACCCCCAAAGGTGGCACCACGGATCCTCCTGGGGACAGGGACAGAGACAGGGACCCCGCATTGGGGGGGTTGTCCCATTGTTGTTGTCCCCTCCCCTGGGCGTGTCCTCCGTACCTGCGCCGCCGCCCCCATCCAGGTGACCGCTCTGATCCCGGGGTGGTCGCGCAGGGCCCGGGGCAGTCCCGGGGGTCCCGCCAGGACGTTCACGACCCCCGGGGGCAGCGCCGCCCCCTCCCCGCCCAGCTCCGCCAGCAGCAGCAGCGGCAGCGCCGCCGCCGGGGGGGCCACGAGCACGGCCGTGTTCCCTGAGGGGGGCACCAGAACCGTGGGACCCCAACAGGGCTGGGACCCCAACAGGGGCTGGGACCCCAACAGGGCTGGGACCCCAAAAAAGGACACTGGGGCCCCGCCAGGGGCACCCTGAAAGGGATGGGGCCCCAAAAAGAAGGGACATTGGGACACCCCAAAACTGCTGGGAGTCCCTGCAGGGACACCCCAGAAACTATGGGACCCCAAAAGGGACACCCCCCCAAGGACACCCCAAAACAGCTGTCCCTAGGGTCCCCATTTGTCCCCATTTATCCCTCCCTGCACTCACCCATGGCCAGGAGTGGCCCCAGTTTCCAGAGCAGCTCCGGCAGCGAGCAGGGACCCACCAGGACCAGGGCCACCACCCCTGAGGGGACAGACAGGGACACCATGGGGACACCATGGGGACACCCAGGGGACAGTGACACCACGGGGACAGCGAGCAGGGACTGGCCAGAACCAGGGCCACCACCCCTGGGGACACACAGGGGTCAGGGGACACCCAGAGGGGACAGGGGACATCGTGGGGACAGTGACACCCACCCACGGGACACCTTGGGGACCCTTTGGTGACAGTAGCACTCACTCAGGGAAGACCCTTGGGGACAATGACACTCACCCAGGGGGTGTCAGGGGACACCTTGGGGACCCTTTGGGGACAATGGCACTCACCCAGGGGGCGCCACCCCCCCTCGGGCAGCTCCAGCCCCCGCAGTGGCCGCAGCCCCAGCTCCAGCTCAGCCCCGAGGGTCCGGCACAGGGGGCGCCCCCCGCCCAGGGCCAGCAGCGCCCCCAGGGCCACCCCGGGGTCACCCTCGAGTGTGGCGGCCAGCCTGGGGAGATAGAGGGGACAATGGGGTCACCTGGGGTCACCTGGGGTCACCCGGGGTCAGAGGTCACTCACCTGGCCAGGTGCTGCCCCCGCTGGGGCCCCCCCAGCCCTGCCCAGGCTTCAGCCGCTGCTGCCGCCGCTGCCACGGCCACGGCCACATCCGAGCTGTCCCCAGCCAGCACCGTGGCCACCGTCCGGCCTGGGGACACAACAGGGGATGGACACTGATCACTGACCCCAAACCCTGATCCAAACCCCGAGCTGTCCCCAGCCACCGTCCGGCCTGGGGACACAACAGGGGATGGACACTGACTGCTGACCCTAAACCCTGATCCAAACCCCGAGCTGGCCCCAGCCGGCACCGCGGCCACCGCCTGGCCTGGGGACACAACAGGGGATGGACACTGACTACTGACCGCTGGACACTGACCACTGAGCTCTGACCCCAAAGCCCAACCCCAAACCCCAACTCCAGCTCCACGACCTTGCCCCAATCCCTGACCCCTGACCCTGGTCTGCACCAGTGACCCCAAATCTGTGACCTGGACACTTGACCCCAATCCCTGTCCCTGTCCCCTCGGTGTCCCCTCAGTGTCCCTGTCCCCCCCCATACCTGTGGTAGCCTCGTGGCACTCAAGTCTCTCCCTGTCCCTGTCCTTCAGTGTCCCCGTCCCTGTCCCCTGTGTGACCTCTCAGTTTCCCCTGTGTGTCCCGTACCTGTGGTAGCCTTGTGGCACTCGATGATCTCCCTGTCCCTGTCCCCTGTGTGTCCCCTCGGTGATCCCTGTCCCTCAGTGTCCCCTCAGTGTCCCCTGTGTGTCCCGTACCCGTGGTGGCCTCGTGGCACTCGAGGCTCTCCCTCCCCTCCGGTCTCAGCCAGGTCCCGTTCACGAAGTGTCCGAGGCTGCGCCCGTGGGACTCCAGCCACGCCTGGGGGACAGGGGGGGACACAATGGGACCCCCGGGACCCCCAGGATCCCCCAGGACCCCTCTGGGACCCCTCTGGGACCCCCAGCCCCAGCCCAGCCCTCCCCCATCCCCCAAACGACCTTGGGCCCACGGGGAGACTTTGACCCCGACGCACCCCACAGAACCCCGGGTTCCCCATGGGCTCCCCCCATGGGACGCCCCCAGGACCCTCCAGGACGCCCCCAGGACCCATCTGGGACCCTCCAGGACCCACCAGAACCCCCCCATCCTCACGGGACCCCACAAACCCACCCCAATTCCCCCCCTGGTGCCTCCCCCTGCCCCATTATTTCCCTCGGGACCCCCCGCCCCAGACCCCTCCCAGTTCCTGAGGAGGCTCCCAAGAGCCCCCCAAGACCCCCCTCAGATTCTGAGGGACCTCCCAGGACCCCCCGAGCCCCTCCGGACTCCCAGAACCCCCAAAGAGCCAACCCAGGACCCACCCAGGGGGACCCCGAGGGACCCCCTCACCTCGCCATGGTTGGACCTGCCGGGGATCGGCCCCTCCTCCATGGTGGCGAAGATTTCGGGGACCGGGGGAGCCCCGAGAGCCGCAAGAGCCGCCATCACCGCCGGGACACCACCGAGACAGGCGGGGCGGGCCAGAGCGGCCCCGAAAACAACCGAGACGGGCAGGACGGGCCAGAGCGGCGCCGGAACAACCGAGATGGGGCGGAACAGGCCAGAGCGGCACCGGAACAACCGAGATCAAGCGGAAATGGCTAGAGCGGAACCGGAACAACCGAGTATGACCGGAAACTGCCAGAGCGCCTTCCGTAACCACCGAGATTGACCAGAAATGGCCAGAGCGGCACCGGAATCACCGAGATTGACCGGAAATGGCCAGAGCGGCACGGGAACCACCGAGATTGACCGGAAACGGCCAGAACGGCACCGAAACACCGAGATTGACCGGAAATGGCCAGAGCGGCGCCAGAACCACCGAAATTTACCGGAACAGGCCAGAGCGGCACCGGAACCACCGAGATTGACCGGAAATGGCCAGAGCGGAACCGGAACTACCGAGTTTGACCGGAAATTGCCAGAGCGGCGCCGGAATCACCGAGATTGACCGGAAATGGCCAGAGCGGCACGGGAACCACCGAGATTGACCGGAAACGGCCAGAACGGCACCGAAACACCGAGATTGACCGGAAATGGCCAGAGCGGCGCCAGAACCACCGAAATTTACCGGAAAAGGCCTAAGCGGCACCGGAACCACCGAGATTGACCGGAAATGGCCAGAGCGGAACCGGAACTACCGAGTTTGACCGGAAATTGCCAGAGCGGCGCCGGAACCACCGAGATTGACCGGAAATGGCCAGAGCGGCGCTGGAACCACTGAGAATTACCGGCTATGGCCAGAGCGGAACCGGAAGTACCGAGATTGACCGGAAATGGCCAGAGCGGCGCCGGAACTACCGAAAATTACCGGAAATGGCCAGAGCGGCACGGGAACCACCGAGATTGACCGGAAATGGCCAGAACGGCACCGGAACCACCGAGATTAACCGGATATGGCCAGAGCGGCACCGGAACCACCGAGATTTAGCGGAAGTGGCTAGAGCAGCACCGGAAAAAAACCGAGATTTACCGGATATGGCCAGAGCGGCGCCGGAACCACCGAGATTGACCGGAAATGGCCAGAGCGGCGCCAGAACCACCGAAATTTACCGGAAATGGCCAGAGCGGCGCCGGAACCACCGAGAATGAAGCGGAAATGGCCAGAGCGGCACCGGAACAACCGAGATTGACCGGAAATGGCCAGAGCGGCACCGGAACCACAGAGATTTAGCGGAAGTGGCCAGAGCGGCGCCGGAACCACCGAGATTGACCGGAAATGGCCAGAGCGGCGCCGGAACCACCGAAATTTACCGGAAATGGCCAGAGCGGCACGGGAACCACCGAGATTGACCGGAAATGGCCAGAACGGCACCGGAACAGCTGAGATTGACCGGATATGGCCAGAGCGGCACCGGAACAACCGAGATTTAGCGGAAGTGGCTAGAGCAGCACCGGAAAAAAACCGAGATTTACCGGATATGGCCAGAGCGGCACCGGAACAACCGAGATTGACCGGAAATGGCCAGAGCGGCACCGGAACAACCGAGATTGACCGGAAATGGCCAGAGCGGCGCCGGAACCACCGAAATTTACCGGAAATGGCCAGAGCGGCACCGGAACCACCGAGAAAAACCGGAAATGGCCAAAACGGCACCGGAACCACCGAGATTGACCGGATATGGCCAGAGCGGCACGGGAACCACCGAGATTTAGCGGAAAGTGCTAGAGCAGCACCGGAACAACCGAGATTTACCGGATATGGCCAGAGCGGCACCGGAACAACCGAGATTGACCGGAAATTGCCAGAGCGGCGCCGGAACCACCGAAATTTACCGGAAATGGCCAGAGCGGCACGGGAACCACCGAGATTGACCGGAAATGGCCAGAGCGGCGCCGGAACCACTGAGATTGACCGGAAATGGCCAGAGCGGCGCTGGAACCACAGAGATTTAGCGGAAGTGGCCAGAGCGGCACCGGAACCACCGAGATTGACCGGAAATGGCCAGAGCGGCACGGGAACCACCGAGATTGACCGGAAATGGCCAGAACGGCACTGGAACAGCTGAGATTGACCGGATATGGCCAGAGCGGCACCGGAACAACCGAGATTTAGCGGAAGTGGCTAGAGCAGCACCGGAAAAAAACCGAGATTTACCGGATATGGCCAGAGCGGCACCGGAACAACCGAGATTGACCGGAAATGGCCAGAGCGGCGCCGGAACCACCGAAATTTACCGGAAATGGCCAGAGCGGCACCGGAACCACCGAGAATGACCGGAAATGGCCAGAACGGCACCGGAACCACCGAGATTGACCGGATATGGCCAGAGCGGCACGGGAACCACCGAGATTTAGCGGAAGTGGCTAGAGCAGCACCGGAACAACCGAGATTTACCGGATATGGCCAGAGCGGCACCGGAACAACCGAGATTGACCGGAAATTGCCAGAGCGGCGCCGGAACCACCGAAATTTACCGGAAATGGCCAGAGCGGCACGGGAACCACCGAGATTGACCGGAAATGGCCAGAGCGGCGCCGGAACCACTGAGATTGACCGGAAATGGCCAGAGCGGCGCTGGAACCACTGAGAATTACCGGATATGGCCAGAGCGGAACCGGAACTACCGAGTTTGACCGGAAATGGCCAGAGCAGCGCCGGAACCACCGAAAATTACCGGAAATGGCCAGAGCGGCACGGGAACCACCGAGATTGACCGGAAATGGCCAGAGCGGCACGGGAACCACCGAGATTGACCGGATATGGCCAGAGCGGCACCGGAACCACCGAGATTTAGCGGAAGTGGCTAGAGCAGCACCGGAAAAAAAAAACCGAGATTTACCGGATATGGCCAGAGCGGCGCCGGAACCACCGAGATTGACCGGAAATGGCCAGAGCGGCGCCAGAACCACCGAAATTTACCGGAAATGGCCAGAGCGGCGCCGGAACCACCGAGAATGACCGGAAATGGCCAGAGCGGCACCGGAACCACCGAGATTGACCGGAAATGGCCAGAGCGGCACCGGAACCACAGAGATTTAGCGGAAGTGGCCAGAGCGCCACCGTAACAACCGAGATTGACCGGAAATGGCCAGAGCGGCGCCGGAACCACCGAGATTGACCGGATATGGCCAGAGCGGCACCGGAACCACCGAGATTTAGCGGAAGTGGCTAGAGCAGCACCGGAACAACCGAGTTTACCGGATATGGCCAGAGCGGCACCGGAACAACCGAGATTGACCGGAAATTGCCAGAGCGGCACCGGAACCACTGAGATTTACCGGAAATGGCCAGAGCGGCGCCGGAACCACCGAAATTGACCGGAAGTGGCCAGAGCGGCACCGGAACAATTGAGAATTACCGGATATGGCCAGAGCGGAACCGGAACTACCGAGTTTGACCGGAAATGGCCAGAGCGGCGCCGGAACCACCGAAATTTACCGGAAATGGCCAGAGCGGCGCCAGAACACCGAAATTTACCGGAAATGGCCAGAGCGGCACCGGAACCACCGAGATTGACCGGAAATGGCCAGAGCGGCACCGGAACCACCGAGATTTAGCGGAAGTGGCCAGAGCGGCGCCGGAACAACCGAGATTGACCGGAATTGGCCAGAGCGGCACCGGAACAACCGAGATTGACCGGAAATGGTCAGAGCGGCGCCGGAACAACCGAGATTGACCGGATATGGCCAGAGCGGTGCCGGAACCACCGACACTGTGCAGACGTGGCTAGAGCTGCCTCGGTAACCACCGAGTCGGGGCAGAAGTGGCCAGAGCGGCGCTGGAACAACCGAGATTGACCGGAAATGGCCAGAGCGGCACCGGAACAACCGACATTTAGCGGAAAAGGCTAGAGCGGCGCCAGAACCACCGAGATTGACCGGATATGGTCAGAGCGGCACCGGAACCACCGAGATTGACCGGAAATATCCAGAGCGGCACCGGAACCACCGAGATTTAGCGGAAGTGGCTAGAACGGCACCGGAACAGCTGAGATTTAACGGATATGGCCAGAGCGGCACCGGAACCACCGAGATTGACCGGAAATGGCCAGAGCGGCACCGGAACCACCGAGATTTAGCGGAAGTGGCCAGAGCGCCGCTGGAACCACCGAAAGTGTTCGGACGTGGCTAGAGCAGCCTCGGTAACCACCGAGTCGGGGCCGAAGTGGCCAGAGCGGCGCCGGAACCACAGAGATTTACCGGAAATGGCTAGAGCGGCGCCGGAACCAGTGACATTGACCGGAAAGGGCAAGAGCGGCGCCGGAACCACCGAGATATACCGGAAATGGCTAGAGTGGCCCCGGAACCACCGAGATTGAGCGGAAATGGCCAGAGCGACGCTGGACACCGAGGCTGAGCGGAAGTGGCTAGAGCGGCGCCGGAACCACCAAAATTTACCGGAAACTGTTAGAGCCGCGTCGGAACCACCGAGACTGGGCGGAAGTGGCTAGAGCAGCCTCGGTAACCATGGAGACGGGTGCGCGCCGGAAGCGGAAGTTGCTGTTGGTGAAGGCGCGGTGAAGGCGGCCCGCGGGGGCCCGGAGCGGTTTCTGGGCTCCCAGGGAGCTCTCGGTTCCCTCAGGGCCATGGCGGACCCGTCGCTGCTCTCGGCCGAGCTGGAGGCGGACGAGGAGGAGGAGGCGGCTCTGCGGCGGCTGCTGCTGCAGGTGGGCCCCGGAGCCGGCGCCGGTTCTGATCCCGGTTCCGATCTCGATCCCGATCCCGGTTCTCACCCCCTCCCCCCGGTTCCCGCAGGTGGCCTCGGACCCTGAGGAGGCGCCGAGCCCCGGCCCCGCCCGGGCCGTGACCCCGCAGCCGGGTACGGGGGGCTCGGGTGGATTTTGCGGGGGCTCTGTTGGATTTTGGTGGATTTTGGGGGGGCTCTTTTGGATTTTGGGGGTTTGTGTTGGATTTCTGTCCCCCCCGGGTCTCTGTGTCAAGACCCGCGTGGCGGGCGGGGGACTCTGTTGGATTTTTGTGCATTTTGTTGGCTTTTGGTGCATTTTGGGGGGTTCTCGGGGTTCCCCTGACCCCTGTTCCCCCCCAGGTCTCTGCGTCAAGACCCGCGTGGCGGGCGGGGGTCCCAAGGTGTTCCTCAACGTTTGCCACTCGCCCGAGGTGCCCCCCCCGCCCCCCGTGCCCCCCCCGGGGCTGCAGCAGCTCCTGCGGGACCCCCCCGGTCCCGGGGGCTCCTTCCGAATCCCCATGAGCCTGGGGGAGCCCCACGCCGAGCTCGACCGAGGTCAGAGACCCCTCCCCAAAAACCCCCGGACCCCCTGATCCCCCCGGGACCCTCCCCCAAACCTGCTCTGACCCTGCAGGAGGAAGGGGCTGCACGGCCTACGACGTGGTGGTGAACTCGGGCTTCTTCAGGACCCTCCAGGTGGGGCTGGGGGGTTAAATGGGGGTCTGGGGGCGTTAAATGGGGGTTTGGGGGTGAACTCTGGGCTCTTCAGGATCCTCCAGGTGGGGCTGGAGGGGAAATTGAAGGGGTTAAATAGGGGTCTGGGGGCTGCTGTGGGGCTTCTTCCGGACCCTACAGGTGGGGCTGGGGGTTTCTGGGGGGCAAAATGGGGCTCTGGGGGGTGGTCTCAAGTACCTCCAGGTGGGTCAGGAGGGGGAATTGGGTCTGGGGTCTTCCTGCGGGGGGTCTGGGGGTTTTCTAGGTGGGTCACGGTGTAAAATTGGGTCTGGGATTTCCCTGGGGAGCGCTCAGGGTGTGAATTGGGTCTGGGGTCTCCCAGGCCGACCCCCTGTACCTTGAGTTCTTCCTGACCGTGGCCCTGGAGGGGCTCTCAGACAAGTACGGGGTGGAGCTGGAGCTTACAGGTGAGTCTGGGGGCTCTGGGGGGGGGGCAGGACCCCTCCCCAAAATCCCCCCTGACCCCCCGGGACCCCTCCCCAATCCCCCCAGGCTGGCGGGTGCTGCGGAACCGGCGCTGCCTCGGCTCCATCGCGGCCCAGAACATCTGGGCCCGACCCCAGCCCCGCATCCAGGAGCTGCCGGGGTGAGTGAGACCCTTCCCCAAAACACCCCCGAGACTCCTGGGAGCCCTCCCCAAATATCCCTGGGACCCCTCCCCAAATAGCCTGGGACTCCCCCAGGCTGACCCCAGCCCCAGCCCCACATCCAGGAGCTGCGGGGGTGAGGGGGACCCCTCCCCAGATTAAACAAAATACCCTGGGACCCCTCCCCAAATATCCCTGGGACCCCCCAAAATACCCCCAAACACACCCAGAATCCCCCAGGCTGACCCTGGCCCTGGCCCCGCATCCAGGAGCTGCCGAGGTGAGGGGGACCCCCGGGACCCCTCCCCAAAAACCCCCGGGCCCCCCCCGTTCGTGGTCGTGGCCTCGCCCTCGGCTCAGGAGCCACAGGAGCTGCAGGCCCGGGTACACCTGGAACAGGTGGTGAGTGGGGAACTGGGGATACTGGGAGGGACTGGGGGGGAACTGAGGGGACTGGGAGGGAACTGGGGAGAACTGGGGGGGACTGGGGGGAAACTGGGATGGAATGGGAGGGGCTGGGGGGGAGTGGGAGGGACCGGGGGCACCGGGGTGGACTGGGGGACATTGGGGGGCTGTGCTGGGAGGGGTCTCCACCATCCTTGGGGGGTAGAGGGACAATGGGGAGGGGTCGGGGGCGCAGTGGGCGTGTCCTAACGTTAGCCCCGCCCAGGAGGGGGCGGGCTCTCTGTGGCTGGGGCTGAGCGAGGAGCGGCTGCTGCTGCTGCGCCCTGCGCCGCCGCCGGGGGGCGCTGCCGGTGCCGCTCCCGAGGGGCCGCCGGGCCGCCAGGGGGCGCTGCTGGAGCTGGGGCTGCCACTGCGCATGCGCGCCGACCCCGCGCGGTGCCGCGCGCGCTTCCACCGCCGCTCCAAGGTAACCATGGCAACCTACGGGGAGAGACACGCCCCTTCTCCACCGGGGACACGCCCCCTTCTACCGGGGACACGCCCCCTCGCTGACTCATGGCCACGCCCCCTGCAGGTTCTCACCGTGACGATGCCGCTGCTGCGGGCGTGAGGGACCCTCCGAAAAAACCCACCTGGGACCCTCCAAAAAACCCACCCGGGACCCCCCAGGATCGCCCGAGACCCCCCAGGACCCCCCTAGGATCACCCGGGACCCCCAAAATCCCACCCGGGACCCCCCAGGACCCTCCTGGACCCCCCCCGGACCCCCAAAACCCTCCCAGGACCCCTGGACCTCTTTGGGGCCGTTCTCAGGATGCTCCTGAGCCCCCCCAACCACTCAGGGACCCCCTCCAGGACCCCCCTGACCCCCCCAGGATTATCCAGGACCCCCCCAGATCCCTCCTGACCTTTCAGCCCCCTCCCCTTCCCCTTTTTTTGGTACAAAACCCCCCAATAAAGCCAAACTCGCAGCCCGTGCTCTGATTGGTCAGTGTCCCCCGCCCCCCCCCCCCCCCCCCCGGTGGCCCCCCCTCGGCGCAGGGGGGGATGGGGGGGGGCTGGGGGGGATTTGGGGGGATTTAGGGCTGATCCGGGCCGGGGGGGCCGGGGGGGCTCCCAGAGCTGCCCTGGAGAGGCCCCGAGAGCGGCGCCGGGCCCGGGGGGCTGCGGGCAGGGGGGCGGGGGGGATTCTGGGGGGGTCCCGGGGGTCCTGCGGTGACGATGGAGCCCTGAGGCAGCGATGGAGTTCAACAAGGAGGAGTTCAGGAGGCAGCTGGGGGCCGGGCTGGGCCGGCTGCACCGGTGAGACCCCGGGATGGGGACCCCGGGATGGGGACCCTGGGGATGGGGCTGGGCAGGGGTCCTGGGGGGGGCTGGGGGGTCTTGAGGAGGGGCTGAGGGCCAGGCTGGGCCGGCTGCACCAGTGAGACCCCCGGGATGGGGCTGGGGGGCTCTGGGGACATTGGGGTCTGCGGGGGTCACTGGGGGCCAGGCTGGGCCGGCCGCACTGTGAGACCCCTGGGATGGGGACCCCAGGATGGGGCTGGGGAGGGGGCTGGGGGTTCTGGGTGAGCCCTGGGGAGGCTTAGGGGGGTCAGGTTTTCTGGAAAGATTTGGGGGTGGTCAAGTTCGGGGGCATTTTGGGGGTCTTGGGTTTGCCAGGAGTTTTGGGGGGTCAGGTTTTGGGGGGGGGTCATGTTTGCTGAGGGGGATTTGGGGTCGGGTTTTGTGGGGGTTTCGGGGCTCTCGGGTGCCCCCCCTGTGTCACCTCCCCCGCTCGTGTCCGTGCCACGCGTGTCCCCAGCCCGGCCCCTCCCCTGTCCCCGTGTGTCCCCCCCCCCCGTGTCCCCAGCCCGGCCCCTCCCCTGTCCCCGTGTCCCCCCCCCGTGTCCCCAGCCCAGCCCCTCCCCTGTCCCCGTGTCCCCCCCCCGTGTCCCCTCCCGGCTGTCGCCGCCGCCGCGGGGATTAGAGAGGGATTTAATCGGCGGCGGGGGGGACACGGGGACACGGGGGGGACACAGGGGGGACAGGGGGACATGACAGGGGAGAAAGGGACATAGGAACACAGAGAGGGGCACATGGGGGACACGAGGAGGGGAAAGGGACATGGGGGGGACACTGGGGACAGGGGGGTGACACTGGGGGCCACGGCCGCGCAGGTTCCTGGAGCGGCGCCAGGATGACCCCGAGAGCCTGGAGCTGAGCTCGGGGGGGCTCTCGGGCGGGACCCCCACGGCGCCGCGGCCCCCGGTGCTGGACTGCACCTTCTGCGGGCTGCCCCGGCGCTACGGCATCGCCATCCTCTGCGGCATCGGCTTCTGCATCAGCTTCGGCATCCGCTGCAACCTGGGCGTGGCCGTGGTCAGCATGGTCAACCCCGCCCACGGGCAGGTGAGGGGTCAGCCCCGCCCACGGGCAGGTCTGGGGGCACTTGTGCAGGTGTGGGGTCAGCCCCGCCCACAGACAGGTGAGGGGTCACCTGTGGGGTCAGCTCTGGGCCACCTATGGGGTCAGGTGTGGGGTCAGGTATGGGGTCAGCTGTGGGGTCAGTTGTGTGGTCAGTGGGGTCAGCTGTGGGCCAGTTATGGGGTCAATTTGGGGTCACCTGTGGGGTCACTTGTGAGGACAGGTGTGGGATCACTGGGAGGGACACAGGTGTGGGGTCAGTTTGGGGTCACCTGTGGGGACAGGCGTGGGGTTACTGTGGAGACGCAGCCGGGTGCGGGGGACACACACCTGTCCAGGGCGTGTCCAGGGCGTGTCCAGGGCGTGTCCCCCGCCCTGCCGACCCCTCCCCGCCGTCCCCAGCGCGCCCAGTTCAACTGGGACCCCGAGACCGTGGGGATGATCCACGGCTCCTTCTTCTGGGGCTACATCGTCACCCAGATCCCCGGCGGCTTCATCGCCCAGAAATTCGCCGCCAACAGGTGAGCTCCGCCCGGGGGCGGGGCCGGGGGCGGGGCCGGGGGCCAGGTGTGTCCCCAGGTGTCACCGGGGCGTCCCCTGCCGCAGGGTGTTCGGCCTGGCCATCGTGTCCACCTCGGTGCTCAACATGCTGATCCCGTCGGCCGCGCGCACCCACGTGGGCTGCGTCATCGCCGTGCGCGTCATGCAGGGCCTGGTGGAGGTAACGAGGGGATTTTGGGGTGAATTCGGGGGGTTTTGGGTGCGTTGGGGGCTGCGTCATCGCCGTGCGCGTCATGCAGGGCCTGGTGGAGGTAACGAGGGGATTTTGGGGTGAATTCGGGGGGTTTTGGGTGCGTTGGGGGCTGCGTCATCGCCGTGCGCATCATGCAGGGCCTGGTCGAGGTCAGGAGAGGATTTTGGGGCAATTTCGGGGCTTTTTGGGTGCATTTGGTATGTTTTTAAGGTGGTTTTGGGGTATTTTGGGTAGGTTTTGCTGTTCAGCTGCTGAGGTTGGGGCGTGGCCAGGGTTGGGTGTGTCCCTGTCCATCAAGACGCAGCTGTGTGAGTGTGGCCATGATTGGGTGTGTCCCTGTCCATCAAGGTGTGGCTGGGTGGGCGTGGCCAGGGTTGGGTGTGTCCCGGCCCATCAAGGTGTGGCCGGGTGGGCGTTGCGCTGTTGGGCGTGTCCCGTGGGTGTGTCCCGCGCTGACCCCGCCCCTTTTCCCGGGCAGGGCGTGACCTACCCCGCCTGTCACGGCATCTGGAGCAAGTGGGCGCCGCCCCTGGAGCGGAGCCGGCTGGCGACCACGGCCTTCTGCGGTAATGGGGGGCCCGGGGCGTCACCGAGGGGTCTGGGGGCGTCACCGAGGGGTCCGGGGGCTCTCAGGGGCTGTCCCGGGGGGTTTGGGGTTTCACTGACCCCCCCTCACCCCCCAGGTTCGTACGTGGGGGCCGTGGTGGCCACGCCCCTGCCGGGGTCCCAGGGGGTGGGGGCGGCACCAGGGGGGTCCCAGGGACATGGGGGGGGTTTGGGGGGTCCCTGGGGGTCCCCACTGACCCCTGCCCCCCCAGGGTCGTACGCAGGAGCCGTGGTGGCCATGCCCCTGGCCGGGGTCCTGGTGCAGTACACGGGCTGGAGCTCCGTGTTCTACGTCTATGGTGAGACCCCCGCCCACCCCAGGACCCCCCCGGGACACCCCCTGGGACCCCCGCCCACCCCAGGACCCCCCCGGGACACCCCCTGGGACCCCCCCTGAAACCCCCTGAGAGCCCCCCCGGGACCCCCACCCACCCCGGGACCCCGTGAAACCCCCCCTGAGACCCCTCAGAAACCCTGAGACCCCCTGGGAGCCCCTCGGGACCCCCAGAACCCTCCCAAACCGGGGACCCCCGCCCATCCCGGGACCCCCCAGGACCCCCTGACCCCTCCTAAATCCCACCTGGGACCCATCCCAGTATCCCCAGTAACCCCAGTTCTCCCAGGCAGTTTCGGGGTGCTCTGGTACCTCTCCCATTGCCCCCATTGACCGTTCCCAGTGCTCCCAGTATCCCCAGTATAACCATTGCCCCCAGGCAGTTTCAGGGTGCTCTGGTACCATTGCTCCCATTGACCAGTATCCCCAGTATCCCCAGTATAACCATTGCCCCCAGGCAGTTTCGGGGTGCTCTGGTACATGTTCTGGGTGCTGGTGTCCTACGAGAGCCCGGCCCAGCACCCGACGATCTCCCCCGAGGAGAGGAAATACATCGAGGAGAGCATCGGGGAGAGCGTGGGCAGCAACCCGCTACTGGTCAGACTGGGATGGACTGGGAGGGACTGGGAGCACTGGGAGCACTGGGAGGGGTCATTGGGATGGGCATCGGGGAGAGCGTGGGCAGCAACCCCTTACTGGTCAGACTGGGATGGACTGGGATGGACTGGGAGCATTGGGAGGGGTTACTGGGAACGCTGTCATGGGCACTGGGAGGCACTGGGAGAACTGGGATGGGCACTGGGGGTGGTCAGGGGTGTCCTGGAGATGGTCAGGGGTAACCAGGGGTGGCCTGGGGGTGGCCAGGGGTGGTCAGGGGTGTCCTGGGGGTGTCCTGGAGATGGTCAGGGGTGGTCAGGGGATGGTCAGCGGTGGCCTGGGGGTGACCAGGGGTGGTCAGGGGTGGCCTGGGGTGGCCGGGGTCACTCTGGGGGTGTCCTGGAGATGGTCAGGGGTGGTCAGGGGTGGCCAGGGTCACTCTGGGGGTGTCCTGGAGAGGTCAGGGGTGGTCAGGGGTGGCCGGGGGTGGCTGGGGTCACTCTGGGGGTGTCCTGGGGGTGTCCTGGAGATGACCAGGGATGGTCAGGGGTGGCTGGGGGTGGCCGGGGTCACTCTGGGGGTGTCCTGGGGGTGGCCTGGGGTGGTCAGGGGTGGCCGGGGGTGGCCGGGGTCACTCTGGGGGGGTGTCCTGGGGGTCAGCTGTCCCCCCCTGCCCGCAGCTGGCCACGCCCTGGCGCCAGTTCTTCACCTCCATGCCCGTCTACGCCATCATCGTGGCCAACTTCTGCCGCAGCTGGACCTTCTACCTGCTGCTCATCAGCCAGCCCGCCTACTTCGAGGAGGTCTTCGGGTTTGAGATCAGCAAGGTGGGCCCAAAAAAAACCCAAAACCACACAAAAAAACAGACCGAAAAATCCCCCCCCAAAAAAACCCACACAAAAACATTCAAAAACACTTAAAACCCACGCAAAACATCCCAAAACCACCTCAAAAACACACGGAAAAACCACACCTAAAAATCCCCCAAAAAACCCACACAAAACAGCCCAAAAACCACACAAAACACCCCAAAAACCATCCAGAAAAAACACCCCAAAAACCAATAATTAAATTTGATAATATCAATCAAATTTAAATAGCTTAATTAAAGATTATTTATTTATTCTGTCATTTACCATGTTTACATTTAATGTTAAATTCTCTAGGGGGGTTTGTTGTTGGATGTCCCCCACCTGGTGATGATCATCGTAGTGCCCATCAATGATAGCTGATTTATTCCGTTATTTAATTTAATTTTATTTTATTTTATTTTATTTTATTTTATTTTATTTTATTTTATTTTATTTTATTTCTATAGTTTATTTATTTCTCTCTCCCAGGTGGGATTGCTGTCAGCCCTGCCCCACCTGGTGATGACCATCGCGGTGCCCATTGGGGATAATTGATTTATTCAGTTGTTTTCTTTTATTTTATTTATTTACAGATATTTTCAATTTTTTTTATTTTTATTTATGTATAATTTATTTCTCTCTCCCAGGTGGGTTTGCTCTCAGCTCTCCCCCACCTGGTGATGACCATCGTGGTGCCCATGAGGAATAATTGATTTATTCTGTTATTCTATTTACAGACAATTGATGTGCTCAGTCATTTAATTTAATTTTATTTTATTTTATTTATATAATTTATTTATTTCTTTCTCCCAGGTGGGTTTGCTCTCAGCTCTCCCCCACCTGGTGATGACCATCGTGGTGCCCATGAGGGATAATTGATTTATTCTATTATTTTATTTACAGACAATTGATGTGCTCAGTCATTTAATTTAATTTTATTTTATTTTATTTATATAATTTATTTATTTCTCTCTCCCAGGTGGGATTGCTGTCGGCCCTGCCCCACCTGGTGATGACCATCGTGGTGCCCATCGGGGGCCAGATCGCCGATTTCCTGCGCTCGCGCGGCCTCATGTCCACAACCAACGTGCGCAAGATGATGAACTGCGGGGGTAGGTGACAGTGGGGACACTGTGTGACAAGGTGACACTGTGACAGTGACAAGGTGACAAATGACACTGTGACACTGTGACAGTGACAATGACAAGGTGCCCCTGTCCCCTGTCCCCGCGCAGGGTTCGGCATGGAGGCCACGCTGCTGCTGGTGGTCGGGTACTCGCACTCCCGCGCCGTCGCCATCTCCTTCTTGGTGCTGGCCGTGGGCTTCAGCGGCTTCGCCATCTCAGGTGGGCACAGGGGACGCTGGGGACAGCCGGGGACACGCCCTGACCCCGCTGTGACCCCGCTGTCACCGCCCCCAGGGTTCAACGTGAACCACCTGGACATCGCGCCGCGCTACGCCAGCGTCCTGATGGGGCTGAGCAACGGCGTGGGGACACTGTCGGGGATGGTGTGTCCCCTGATCGTGGGGGCCCTGACCCGCCACAAGGTGAGGGGACACTGGGGACACTGAGGGGACACTGTCGGGGATGGTGTGTCCCCTGATCGTGGGGGCGCTGACCCGCCACAAGGTGAGGGGACACCCAGGGGACATTGGGGACACTGTCGGGGATGGTGTGTCCCCTGATCGTGGGGGCCCTGACCCGCCACAAGGTGAGGGGACACTGGGGACACTGAGGGGACATTGGGGACCCTGAGGGGACACTGTTGGGGATGGTGTGTCCCCTGATTGTGGGGGTGCTGACCCGCCGCAAGGTGAAGGGACATTGGGGACACTGTTGGGGATGGTGTGTCCCCTGATCATGGGGGCCCTGACCCGCCACAAGGTGAGGGGACATTGGGGACACCCAGGGGACATTGGGGACACTGTCCGGGATGATGTGTCCCCTGATCGTGGGGACACTGGGGACACCCAGGGGACATTGGGGATAATGGGACAATGGGGGACAATGGGACACACGGGTGGGGGACAGAAGGACATTGGGGACAGAGGGACATGGAGGGACAGAGGGACACGGAGGGACAGAGGGACATTGGGGCCAGGGGGGACTTGGAGGGGGGACAGAGGGACATGGGGGAGACAGACGGACACGGGAATTTGGGGGTTGCTCTGCCCGCCTGTCACTCACCGCCCGCCTGTCACTCACCGCCCGCCTGGCCCTGCCCCTTCCCTTTGACACCGCCTCTCCCGTTTATTTCCCCGCCCTCCCCTTGACCACGCCCCCTCCCTTTCCCGCCACTCTCCCTCCCCCATTCCCATTCGCTCCCACTGGGTCCCGCCCCCGCTCGTCGCGGATTGGCCGGCGGGCGGCGCGCGGCGGGCGCTGATTGGCCCAGACGCGCGAGGAGTGGCAGTGGGTGTTCCTGATCGCCGCGCTCGTGCACTACGGGGGCGTGGCCTTCTACGGCGTCTTCGCTTCCGGGGAGCCGCAGCCGTGGGCGGAGCCGCCGCGCGAGGAGGCGGAGCCTCTGGCGCCGGGGGGCTTGGCCAGCGACGAGGAGGAGGAGGAGGAGGAGGAAGGGGAGGGGGGAGGGGTGGGGGGAGGAGCGGCAGGACCCCCGGGAGGGCCCCCCGCGAGCTACGGGGCCATCGGGACCACCCCGGTAACCGGGGGCGAGGCCTGAGAACGGCCACGCCCCCCCCAGGGGAACCCCGGGGAACACCCCGAGACCCCCAAAAGACACCCCCGGGACCCCCCCGGATGCACCAGGGACCCCCCCCAGACCCCCGAAAGGGACCCCTGAGACCCCCGGAGAGCCCGAGACCCCCAAGAACCCGCAAAAAGGGACCCCAAGGACCCCCGAGATCCCACAAAGGGACCCCCCAGACCACCGGGGACCCCCCGAGACCCCCAAGAACCCCCAAAAGGGACTCCAGGGATCCCTGAAAGAGACCCCCCAGAAAGCCCCAGGGTCCCCCAGGAACCCCCAAAAGGGACCCCAGAGACCCCCCGCCCCTTCCCGAGATCCCCCACCGCTGTACATATATAAATATAAATAAATATAATTATAAATATAAATACAAAATGCGGCCGCTGGAGAGCCTGGAGTGAGGGACTGGAGGGGACTGGGAGGGACTGGGGGCCACTGGGATCACACTGGGGGAACTGGAGGAACACTGGAGGGACACTGGGATCACACTGGGAGCAGTGCGATCATACTGGGAGCTACTGGGGGTTACTGGGAGCCCCGGAAATCTCTGGGCACATGGAGACCCCTCCCCCCGCACTCCGATTGGATTTTCCCACCCATTCCCCCCCTCTTTCCTCCCGCAATGGTTCCTCCTCCTCCATTCCGTGACGCAACTTCCGCCCTCCCGCGGCGGAAGCGGCGCTCCCGCAGGGGGCGTGGTCTCTTTCTGAGGCGGGTGGCGGCCATGGCGGAGCCGCGGGTGCGGCCCGGGGGCCCCGGGAGGGCTCGGGGGGCTCCGGGAGCGGCCTGGGGGGGCTCGGCGGGGCTCGGGGAGCGCGCGGGGAACCGCGGGGAGCGCGGGGAGCCGCGGGCGGGCGGCGGGAGGGGCGCAGGGCGCGGCCACGCGGTGCGGCCTGGGCCCGGTGCGGCGCGGCCTGGGCCCGGCGAGGGCCCGGCCTCACCCCGGTGCTCCCCCCGCCGCAGGTTCTGGTGATCGATGGGCGCGGGCACCTCCTGGGCCGGCTGGCGGCGATCGTGGCCAAGCAGGTGCTGCTGGGTGAGTG
Source organism: Agelaius tricolor (assembly GCF_023055355.1). Classification (NCBI taxonomy): domain Eukaryota; kingdom Metazoa; phylum Chordata; class Aves; order Passeriformes; family Icteridae; genus Agelaius; species Agelaius tricolor. Next base: position 77,720 of record NW_027269396.1, on the reverse strand, counting down.
CGGGGCGGCGGCACCGGGGGAGTTACCGGGAACGGAACCGGGGGGGAATTACCGGCAATGGCACCGGGACCCCCGCGCCGTGATGAACCCTTTCGGCTGTCGAGTTTGGCGACAATGAGAGGCGCCTACATGCACTACCAGCTGAGCGCGGGGGAAAACCGGGAATAACGGGGGGAAAACCGGGGAAAATGGTGAAAAACCGGCATTAACGGGGAAAGCCGGCATTAACGGGGGGAGGGTACGGGAATAAAGGGTTGAAACCGGGAATAAAGGGAAAAAAAAAAAGGGAATAAAGGGGGGGAAACCGGGAAAAAGGGTGAAAAACCGGGACTAAAGTTGGGGAACCGGAGGAAATCTGGGATTAACGGGGGACCGGGGCCGGTGCGCTGTCCCCAGGCCGCCGCGTGGTCGTTGTTCGCTGCGAGGGCATCAACATCTCCGGGAACTTCTACCGGAACAAGCGTGAGTGCGGGGGCGGCCGGGTTTGGGGACAGATCCCGGGGTTTGGGGACAATTCCAGCGGTTTTGGGTCACGGAGAAGTCTCGGGAAGGTTCCAGAAGGTCCCGCGTTCTCGGTGCACCCCCGGCCCCCCCGGTTTGGGGCAGTTTCACCCTTTCTCCTCATCCTGGCAATTCGTGAGTGCCATTTTTGAGAGATTCTGCCCTGTCTTTAATGAATTCTGCCCCGTTTCTGAGGGATTTTGCCCCATTTTTAAAGGAATTCCACTCCAGTTCTGAGGGGTCTGCCCCAGTTCCAAAGGAATTTTGCCCCATTTTTAAAGAATTCTGCCCAATTTTTTGATGGATCCTTCTCCATTTCTGAGGGATTCTGCCCAGTTTTTGAAGGATTTTGCCCAATTTTGGATGGATTCTCTCACTTCTGAGGGATTCTGCCCCATTTTTAATGGGTTCTCCCCATTTTAGAGGAATTCTGCCCCATTTCTGAGGGATTCTGCACCATTTTTTAACGTTTCTGACCGGGTTTTTGATCATTTCTGCCCCATTTCTAATGGATTTTACCGGATTTCTGCTGATTTTGCCCCATTTCCCCCCCCCACAGTGAAGTTCCTGGCCTTCCTGAGGAAGAGGATGAACACCAACCCCTCCCGGGGCCCCTTCCACTTCCGAGCCCCCAGCCGCATCTTCTGGCGCACGGTGCGAGGTGAGAGACCCCAAAATACCCAAAAACCACCCCAAAATCACCCTAAAATCCTCACACATGGACTGAGGTGAGCAGGGCCCCAAAAACTGCCCCAAAATCCCCCAAAAATCACCCCAAATCCCTCCCCAAAACCCCATAAAATCCCTATGCATGGTGTGAGGTGAGAGACCCCAAAATCCCCAAAAACTGCCCCAAAATCCCCACACACAGTGCGAGGTGAGAGACCCCAAAATCCCCAAAAACTGCCCCAAAATCCTCACGTGCAGCCTGGAGTGAGGGGAGCCCAAAAATTCCCCCAAATCCTCAAAATTCCCCCCAGAATCCCAAACCCTCAGATTGCACTAAATCCCCGTTTTTCACCCCAAAACCCCCCAAACCCTGATTTGCCCTAAATCCCCGATTTTCACCCCAAACCCAGATTTGCCCTAAATGCCCGTTTTTCACCCCAGACCCAGATTTTCCCTAATTCCCCGTTTTTCACCCCAGACCCAGATTTTCCCTAATTCCCCGTTTTTCACCCCAATCCAGGCATGCTGCCCCACAAGACCAAGCGGGGCCAGGCGGCGCTGGAGCGGCTCAAGGTGTTCGATGGGATCCCCCCTCCCTACGACAAGGTGGGACCCAAAATCCCCCAGTTTCACCCCAAAATCCCTCCCCAAACTGCCCCCAATCCCGGTGTCGGTGATGTCACCTTTACCTACATTGTTTGACTCGAGCTGAGAAAAACCCAAATCCTGAGACACCGGGCACCCCACAGACCCCAGAAACATCTGCTAAAATCGCCCCAAAATCCTGAAATCTTCCCCAAAATCTGGTGAAAACCTTGAAACGCCATCAAATCTCCAAAATCACAGAAACCCCCTAAATAAAACCTGATAAAACCGAAATTAAACCTTGTAATCTCCACCGAAATCCCAGAGAAACCTTGAAATCCCATTGGACCTTCAAAATCTCAGAAACTCCCTTAAAAAAATCTGAGAGAATCCCCCTGAAATTTTGTAATTCGCACCAAAATCCCATAAACTGTGAAATCTCGTAAAACCCCAGAAGTCCCCCAAGAAATTTGATAAAATCCCAATGAAATCTTACAACCCCCACCAGAATCCCGTAAAACCTCCTAAAAATCCTATAAAATCTCCTAAAATCTCACAACACCTTCTAAAATGCTATAAACTCTTTAAAATCTCTTTAATACCTTATAAAATCTGATAGACTTGCTAAAACCTTGTAAAATTTCCTTAAAATTCTATGAACTCCCTAAAGAAATGACAGAACACCCTAAAATCCCATAACCCCCACCTAAATCCCACAAACCCCTTAAAATCGCCCTAAAATCCCTCACCAAAATGGAATAAAACCCCTTAAAATCACATAAATCTCCTAAAAATCTCATAAAACCCCCTAAAATCCCGTAACCCCACGAAAATCTCATAAAACCCCCACCAAAATCCCATAAAACCCTTAAAATCTCATAAAACCCCCTAAAATCTCATTAAATCCCCAAAAATCACATAAAGTCCCACCAAAATCCCATAAAATGCCCAAATATGCCATAAAACCCCCTAAAATTCTATAAACCTCTTAAAATACCCTAAACCCCGCCCCCACCAAAATCCCTTAAAACCTTTAAAAATCCCCAAAACGCCCCAAAAAGCCCCGAATTTGGGATTTTTCAGCGCAAGCGCATGGTGGTGCCGGCGGCGCTGAAGATCATCCGCCTGAAACCCACGCGGAAGGTGAGCCCGGTTTGGGGCAAATCCGGGGGGTTTGGGGACATTCCGGGGTATTGTGAGGGTTTTTTTAGGGAGTTTATGGGATTTTAGGGGAATTTTACAGAATTTTAGGGAGGTATTTCGGGGTTTATGTGGGACTCTGGGGGAATTCTTTGGGATTTTAGGCAGATTTTAGGGAGTTCAGGGATTTTTTTTATGAGGGTTTTTTTTAGGGTGTTTATGGGATTTTGGGGGGTTTATGGGATTTTGGGGGGTTTTATGGGATTTTGGGACTTTATGGGGTTTTTTTTTGCTGGGGGTTCCAGCATTCAGGTGCTGTACAAGTCAGAATTGGGGCAGTTCTGGGGGATTTTGGGCTGATTCTTGGGCTTTTTTTGGGGCAGTTTTTGGGCTGGTTTTGGATGTGTGATTTTGGGGTTTTTTTGGTGTGCTTTTTGGGGGGTTTTTGGGTGTGTTTTTTGGGGGTTTTTGGTGTTGTTTCTGGGCTGGTTTTGGGCTGTTTGCTGAGCTCCCAGTGTCCCCAGTTTGCCGTGCTGGGCCGCCTGGCACACGAGGTGGGCTGGAAGTACCGGGACGTCACCGAGGCCCTGGAGGAGAAGAGGAAGGAAAAGGCCAAGATCCGCTACAACAAGAAGAGGAAGATGATGGTGAGGGAAACGCGGGGAAAAACACCCCAAAATCGGGGAAAAAACACCCCAAAATTGGGGTAAAAACCCCAGGATTTGGGTGTGGGATTAGGAAAAATTCACAGTGAGAAAAACGGGGTGGGAAAGACCTAAAACCAGGGAAAGCCCCCAAATTGTGGCCCTCTCAATGCCTGATTTCCCCTTTTTTCCCTGTTTTTTTTCCTTTTTCTCGATTTCCCTGTCTTTTTCCCCTCTTTCTTCCACTTTTTTCCCTGTTTTTTTGTTTGGGTTTTTTTTTTTTTTTTTTTGCACATTTTCCCATCTTTTCCCTCATTTTTCCATGGGTTTTTTTTTCTCATCTTCTCCTGACTTCTTCCCCTTTTTCCTGCATTTTTCCCACTTTTTTCCTTTTTCCCTGATATTCCCTTTTTTCCCCACCTTTTTTCCTGTCTCCCACTCTTTTTTTCCACCTTTTTTTTTCCCTGTTTTTTTTTTTTTTTTTCCATTTTTTCCCCGTCTTTTTTTAATTTTTTTCCCATGTCCCTTCCCTGATTTTCTTGGGGGTTTTTTTCCTGGTTTTTCCCCGGTTTTTCCCCCATTTTTTCCTGGGTTTTTTCCCCGGTTTTTCCCCCATCTTTCCCCATGGTTTCCCCCCATTTTCCCCCATGTTTTCCCCGCTGTTTTTCCCCACATTTTTCCCAATTTCCCCGTTTTTTCCCCCCATGTTTTTCCCCCCGTTTTTTCCAATTTCCCCGTTTTTTCCCCCATGTTTTCCCCGCTGTTTTTCCCCCCATTTTTCCCAATTTCCCCGTTTTTTCCCCCATCCAGAGCCTGCGGCGCCGGGCCGAGCGCAGCGCGGAGAAGAAAGCGGCGCCGTTCACGGCAGTGCTGCGGCAGCACGGGCTGCTGCTCTAATAAACCGGGCACACTGGGCAAACTGGGACAAACTGGGGTCATGTCTGTGTAACTGGGACAGACTGGGCAAACTGGGGTCCTGTCTGTGTGACTGGGGCAGACTGGGCAAACTGGGGCCGTGTCTGTGTGACTGGGCAAACTGGGGCAAACTGGGATGGACTGGGGCAAACTGGGGTCATGTCTGTGTAACTGGGGCAAACTGGGACAGACTGGGAGTGTCTGGGAGGGACTGGGCCCCGTTTTGGGGAGGTTTCAGAGCTTTTATTGAGCCACAGGCGGGCGACACCAGAGCTGCTCTGGTCACTCCCGTGGTCACTCAGGAGGGCCAGTGGTCACTCGGGAGCGTCAGTGGTCACTCCAGCGGTCACTCAGGCTCAGTGGCCACTCCCGTGGTCACTCCAGCAGTCACTGGTCACTCCCATGGTCATTCAGGAGGCTCAGTGGTCACTCCAGAGGGTCCCTGGTCACTCCCGTGGTCACTCTTTGGTCACTCGGGGCGGCTGCGGCCGCTTTCTCCCCCAGCTGCTGCCGGGCCTGGTCCAGCAGCCGCGCGATGGCCTCGCTCTCGGCCAGCGGCATCTCGGGGCTCTGGGTCAGCCCTGGCGGGGGGACACCCCAAAATGGAGGGGGTTTTACCCCAAAAATGGGGGATTTTACCCCAAAATAGGGCGATTTTACCCCAAAACAGGGGGGGTGCCGCCCCAAAATCGGGGGGGGGGGGGGGGTAATTTGCCCCAAATCCTGGGGCTTTTCTCCAGAAACTGGGAGGTTTTGCCCCAAATCTCAGGAGTTTTACCCCAAATCCCAGGTTTTTACCCAAATCTCAGGGTTTTACCCAAAACCCGTGTTTTTCCCCCCAAAAATCCCAGGGTTTTTCCCCAAATCCCAGCGTTTCCCCCACCAAATCCCAAATATTTCCCCCCAAACCCCATTTTTTCTCCAAATCCTGTTTTTTTTCCCCCAGATCCCATTTTTCCCTCCAAATCTGTGTTTTTTTCCCCCAAAGCCCGTTTTTTCTCCCCAAATCTCGGTATTTTCCCCCCAAACCCCATTTTTTTCCCAAAATCGTGTTTTTTCGCCCCAAATCTCACCCTGCAGCAGGCACTCCCGCACGTGCTGGGCCTCGTAGCGCAGCCCCGCGCTGTGGGGGAAGTTGGGGGGCTCGGCCGTGGGGGGCAGCGGGAAACGCTCCCGGCGCCCGCCCCAGAGCAGCTCCGTGGGGCAGTTCATGTGGGTCGGGAGCTGTGGGGCACCGAAACGGGGGGGTCAGACCCAAAAACACCCAAAATACACCCGAAATACACCCAAAACCACCCAAAATACACCCAAAATCACCCTGAAAACCCCCATGTGCCCCCCACCCCCAGAGCAGCTCCGTGGGGCAGTTCATGTGGGTCGGGAGCTGGGGGGGAACCGAAACGGGGGGGTCAGACCCAAAAACAGCTGAAATACACCCAAAAAAATGAACCCCGGACCCAAAAACAGCCGAAATACACCCAAAACAGGAACCCCAGACCCAAAACCACCCGAAATCCACCCAAAAAAACACAAAAAAATGAACCCCAGACCCAAAACCACCCAAAATCCACCCAAAAAAACCCTGAAAACACCCAAAAAATGAACCCTGGCCCAAAAACCCCCAAGAAACCCCAAAAACCCCAAAATTAACCCTGACCCCAAAATACCCCGAAAACCCCCATAAAAAAAAAAAAAAAAAAAAAAAAAAAAAAAAAAAAAAAACCAAAAAGTCCAAAACGCCGAAAACCCGGGGGAGTTAACCCCAAAACCGGGGTATTTCTCCCCAAAGACGTTGGGGTTTTGCCCCAAACCCTGGGTATTTCCCCCCAAATCCTGGCGTTTTAATCCAAATCGCGCTGTTTTCCCCCGAACCCTGGGTTTTGGGGTCCCCCCCGGTTTTGGGGTGAAATCCCAGGGTTTTGGTCACCTCGGCCCAGCCGCGCGGCCCCCCCAGCGCCGCCCCCCCCGGCAGCTCCGCGGCCATGGAGAAAACGAGCGAGGCCAGGCCCCGCCCGGGGAACGAGAGCGACAGCGACACCGACTCGTCCACGCCTGGAAAATGGGGCAAAAAACGGGGAAAACGGGCAAAAATCACGGGGGAATAATGGGGGAAAAACCGGGGAAAAAACCGGGGAAAATGGGGAAAGTTATGGTGGAAATAATGGGGGGAAAACGAGAGAGGCCAGGCCCCCCTCAGGGAACGAGAGCGACAGCGACACCGCCTCATCCACGCCTGGAAAATGGGGCAAAAAACGGGGAAAATGGGCAAAAATCACGGGGGAATAATGGGGGAAAAAACGGGGAAAAAACCGGGGAAAATGGGGAAAGTTATGGTGGAAATAATGGGGGGAAAACGAGCGAGGCCAGGCCCCGCCCAGGGAACGAGAGCGACAGCGACACCGACTCGTCCACGCCTGGAAAATGGGGCAAAAAACGGGGAAAACGGGCAAAGATCACGGGGGAATAATGGGGGAAAAAACGGGGAAAAAACCGGGGAAAATGGGGAAAGTTATGGTGGAAATAATGGGGGGAAAACGAGCGAGGCCAGGCCCCCCTCAGGGAACGAGAGCGACAGCGACACCGCCTCATCCACGCCTGGAAAATGGGGCAAAAAACGGGGAAAATGGGCAAAAATCATGGGGGGAATAATGGGGAAAAATGGGGGAAAAAAACGGGGAAAAAACCGGGGAAAAAACGGGGAAAATGGGGAAAGTTATGGTGGAAATAACGGGGGGAAAACGAGCGAGGCCAGGCCCCGCCCAGGGAACGAGAGCGACAGCGACACCGCCTCATCCACGCCTGGAAAATGGGGCGAAAAACGGTGAAAATGGGCAAAAATCACGGGGGGAGAAACGGGGGAAAAACCGGGAAAAAAACCGGGAAAAAACGGGGAAAATGGGGAAAGTTATGGTGGAAATAATGGGAGGAAAACGCGCGAGGCCAGGCCCCGCCCAGGGAACGAGAGCGACAGCGACACCGCCTCATCCACGCCTGGAAAATGGGGCGAAAAACGGTGAAAATGGGCAAAAATCACGGGGGAAAAACGGGGGAAAATGGGGGAGAAAATGGGGGAAATTATGGGGGGAAATAACGGGGAAAATGGGAAAAAATAATGGGGGGAAATGGGGAAAAATAATGGGGTGAAATTGGAGGGAAATGGGCAAAATTAATGGGGGGAAATAACGGGGGGAAAATGGGGGAAATAATGGGGGGAAATAACGGGGAAATGGGCAAAAATAATGGGGGGAAATAACGGGGGAAAACCGGGGAAATAATGGGGGGAAATAACGGGGGGAGAATGGGGGAAAACGGGCAGAAATAATGGGGAGAAATATGGGGGAAATGGAGGAAAATAATGGGGGAAATGGGTGAAAAGGAGACAAATCGGACAAAGATGGGAAGAAAAGTGGGAAAATGGGGGAGAGAGATCCCAGTGCCCTCCAGTGCCCCCCAGTGCCCCCCAGTGCCCCATTCCCAGTGCCCCATTCCCAGTGCTCCCAGTCCGTCCCAGTTTCCCCCAAGGAGCTCCGCCTGGTGGCGGCTTTTGGGAACTGCAGCGCCCTCCCACTCCCTCCCAGTGCCTCCCAGTCCATTCCCAGTCCATCCCAGTCCATCCCAGTCCCTCCCAGTCCCTCCCAGTATAACCCAGTCCCTCCCAGTCCGTACCGGTGGGGTGCAGCACGCCGTGGGCTCTAATTTGGGGAGGGGGCTGCCCCTCTGCCCCCCCCAGCATGGCCAGGGCCATTTGGACCCCGTAGCCCCCCAGGTCCAGCAGGGCCCCCCCGCCCAGGCCGGGGTCTCGGAGCCTCGGGACCCCCCTCAGGTCGAACCCGAGCTCCCCCCGCAGCACCAGGGGCGACCCCAGGCAGCCCCCCCGGGCCAGGGAGAGCAGGCGGCGCCAGGCGGGGAAAAAACGGGTCCAGAAACCCTAAAAACGGGAAAAAATGGGGAAAAACGTGAAAAAAACGGAAAAAATTGGGTACAGAAACACCGGAAATTATAAAAAATGGGGGGAAATGGGAAAAAACGGGTCCAGGAACCTTGGAAACAGGGAAGAAATGGAAAAAACGGGTACAGACACACTGGAAATGGTAAAAATGGGGAAAAATGGGGGGAAATGGGAAAAAACGGGTCCAAGAACCTTGGAAACGGGAAAAACTGGGAAAAAACAAGTACAGAAAACATGGAAACGGGAAAAAACAGGCAAAACAGGTATGGAACCCATGGAAGGGAACAAACTGGAGATACTGGGCATACTGGGAGGGACTGGGAGAGAGACTGGGGTTACTGGGGACACTGGGAACAGAACCCTGAGGATACTGGGAGGGGTTACTGGTTATACTGGGAGCACTGGGAGGGGTTACTGGTTATACTGGGGGCACTGGGAGGAGTTACTGGTTATACTGGGAGGCGTTACTGGTTATACTGGGAATACTGGGAGGGGTTACTGGCCATACTGGGGGCACTGGGAGGGGTCACTGGTTATACTGGGGGCACTGGGAGGGGTCACTGGTTATACTGGGAATACTGGGAGGGGTTACTGGTTATACTGGGAATACTGGGAGGGATCACTGGTTATACTGGGAATACTGGGAGGGATCACTGGTCCCACTGGCCCCACCGGCCCCACCTCCATCAGGAACACGCCTTTGTCCCTGGCCGTCCCCGCGAGCTGCGCCACCTGGCGGGCGCTGAGCGCCATCGGCTTCTCCATCAGCACCGCGCGGCCCCGGCGCAGGAAGAGCAGCCCCGCGGGCAGGTGAGAGGGGTTCACCACCCCCACGTACACCACGTCTGAGGGGGAACCCCAAAAAAAACCCTGAACAACCCCAAAAAAAACCCGACCCCAAAAAACCCCGAATTGCCCCTAAAAAACTGCAAAAAAACATCATAAATCCGCATCAAACCCCATAGAACAGCAGCCCCGCGGGCAGGTGGGCGGGGTTCACCACCCCCACGTACACCACGTCTGAGGGGGAACCCCAAAAAAACCCCTGAACGACCCCAAAAAAAACCCGACCCCAAAAAACCCCGAATTCCCCCCAAAAACCCCATAAAAACATCATAAATTCGCATCAAACCCCATAGAACAGCAGCCCCGCGGGCAGGTGAGAGGGGTTCACCACGCCTCGGTACACCACGTCTGAGGGGAACCCCAAAAAAAACCCTGAACAACCCCAAAAAAACCCCGATCCCAAAAAACCTCAAAAAACTGCAAAAAAACACCATAAAACAACACAGAACAGCGGCCCCGCGGGCAGGTGGGCGGGGTTCACCACCCCCACGTACACCACATCTAATGGGGAACCCCAAAAAACTCATCAGGGAACCCCCAAAAAAATCCCGATCCCAAAAAACCCCGAATCTCCCCAAAAAAAACCCATAAAAAATCATAAATCCACATCAAACCCCATAGAACAGCGGCCCCACGGGCAGGTGAGAGGGGTTCACCACCCCCACGTACACCACATCTAATGGGGAACCCCAAAAAACTCATCAGGGAACCCCCAAAAAATCCTGATCCCAAAAAACCCCGAATTCCCCCCAAAAAAACCCCAAAAAACCACATAAAACCCCCAAAAACCCCATAACCCCACCCCCCCAAAAAAACCCCAGACAACATAAAATCCCAAAAACTCCCACATTTGTGGGGACACCCCAAAACCCGCCTCAGGGAACGCCCAAACAAACCCGACCCCCATAAAACACCAAAAAAAAACAGATTTCCCCCCCAAACAAACCCCAGAAAAACCCAGAAAAACCCCAAAAACCCCAAATCCCCCCCAAAATCCCCCAAACCCGGGGTCTCACCCACGCCGGGGTCCTGGGCCAGCTCCTCGTAGGATCCGTAGGCCCGGGGCACCCCAAAACGCTGCGCGAAGCCCCGGGCGCGCCCCAAATCCCGCGCGGCCACCGCCGCCACCTGCGGGGACACGGAGGGGGCGCTCCACAATCCGGGGGGACCCCAAAATCCCCAAAAAAACCCCAAAATCCCCGGGAAAACCCCAAAATCCCCGAAAAAACCCAAAATCCCGCGGGAAACCCCAAAATCCCCAAAGAAACCCCAAAATCCCGGGCGTTTTTGGGGGCACGCCCAGGTTTTGGGGGTCCCAGGGGTTTTGGGGACACGCCCTGGTTTAGGGACACGCCCAGGATTTTCGGGGTCACGCCCAGATTTTGGGGCTCCCGGGGATTCTGGGGACACGCCCAGGATTTTTGGGGTCCCGGGGGTTTTGGGGACATTCCCAGGTGTTTGGGGGTCCCGGGGGGAATTTGGGGCTCCCCTGGTAATTTTGGGGTTCCCCGGGTTTTTGGGGTGATTTCGGGGGATTTTGGGGGGTTTTTTTGGGGTTTTTGGGGCTCACCGTGTGCTCCTCGCGGGGCAGGGTCTGCAGGGCCAGCGCGAAGTCGTGGCTGATGGCGCCGGGGGGGTTTTGGGGGATCGTTTTGGGGGGGATTCCGGGGTTTTTGGGGCTCCCCGGGATCGGGGGTTTTTGGGGTGATTTCGGGTGATTTTGGGGGTTTTTTGGGGGCTCACCGTGTGCTCCTCGGCGGGCAGGGTCTGCAGGGCCAGCACGAAGTCGTGGCTGATGGCCCCGGCCGAGCAGATGCCCCAGCGGGTGGGGCCGGGCCGGGACCGGGGCCGCTCCGGGCCGGGGCACGGCGGCGGCGGCTCCCGGTCCCGGTTCCGGTCCAGGTCCGGGTTCCGGTCCTTATCCGCGTCCCGGTCCCGGTCCAGGTCCAGGCTCCGGTCCTTATCCGCGTCCCGGTTCCGGTCCAGGTCCAGGCTCCGGTCCTTATCCGCGTCCCGGTTCCGCTCCTGGTCCCGATCCTGGTCCCGATCCATGCCTTGGTCCCGATCCCGATCCTGATCCAGATCCGTGTCCTGATGCCGGTGCCGGTCCCAATCCCGACTCCAAACCCGGTCCCGATCCCAACCCTAATCCCGATTCCGGCCCGGTTCTTATCCCGATTCCCTCCCGAGCCCGGTTCTGACCCCAACCCCGACCGGGACCCGGTTCCTGTCCCGGTCCCGGTCCCAATCCCGATCCCGGCCCGGTTCCCGACCCCGATCCCGGTTCCTGTCCCTGTCCCGGTTCTTGTCCTGGTCCGGTCCCGGTCCCTGTCCTGACTCTGATCCCAGTCCCGGTCCGGTCCGGTCCGGTCCCAACTCCAATCCTGATCCTGTCCCGGTCCCAGTCCCGGTTCCTGACCGCAATCCCGGTTCCTGTCCCGGTTCGGTCCCGGTCCCGGTTCCTGTCCCGGTTCGGTCCCGGGCCCGTCCCGCACCTGCCGGGGCCCCGCCCGCCCCTCCCCCCACCGTGGGAAGCTCCGCGCGCCCCTCCCCCCACCCACGGACAGGGGGGGAGGGGCGGGAACCCCAAAAACGGGGGAGGGGCGGGGGGGGGGCAGGAGCTGCCCCGAGACCTCCGGGGGGAACCGGGGATTTGGGGGGATTTGGGGAAATTTGGGGGAATTTGGGAGATTTCGGGGGATTTGGGGGGATTTTGGGGGGATTTTTGGGGATTTTTGGGGATTTTGGGGGGATTTTTTAGGATTTTGAGGGTCCCCAAATTTGGGGGATTTCGGGGATTTCGGGGGAATTTTGGAGATTTCGAGGGTCCCTGGATTTCGGGGATTTGGGGATTTCGGGGGGATTTTGGTGATTTTGAAGATTTCGAGGATTTTGCGGGGATTTCGGAGGATTTTTGGGATTCTGGGATTTGGGGCTTTCGGAGATTTTGGAGATTTCGGGGATCTCTGGTATTTCCCGAATTTCGGGGATTTTCCGAGGATTTTGGGCCTTTTGGGGCCCCCTGGATTTCAGGGATTTTGGGGGGTTTTGGGGTAATTTCAGGCATTTTGGCCATTTTTGGCTCCCGGGGTCCCCCTCGGGGGCGTGGCCCCCTGCCCGCACGTGCCGTGGCCCCGCCCCCTCCGCGCGGCGCCGCGCTCCCATTGGTCAGCACCCACAAAGGCGGCGTGGCCGATATGCAAATGAGCGGCGGGTGAACGGCTGCATTTATTGGCTGCCTGGTGGGCGTGGCTCCGGGGAGGGGCGCGCCGCTGATTGGCCGCAGGGTGCAGCGCGCTGATTGGCCGCGGCGGGGGCGGGGCGGAACGGCGCGCTGCCATTGGGCGAAAGCGCGGGCGGGGCGCGGCCGCGCGCCGCGATTGGGCGAGGCCTGGCGGGCGGGGCGGGAGGGAGCGCCGTGATTGGCGCAGAGCGGGAGGGGCGGGGCCTGGAGCGATGGCGGCGGCGGCGCTGCGGTCCCGGGGCGGCGGAGCGGTGAGAGAGAGCGGAGGCAGCAGCGGCACCAGTGACCCCCAGTTAGACCAGTAACCCCAGTGACCCCGCCCAGTTAGACCAGTGACCCCGCCCCGTGACCCCAGTGACCCCGCCCAGTGACCCCCAGTTAGACCAGTGACCCCCAGTTAGACCAGTATAGACCAGTAACCCCAGTAACCCCTCCCAGTGACCCCAGTGACCCCGCCCAGTGGCCCCAGTGACCCCGCCCAGTAACCCCCAGTAACCCCAGTAAGCCCCAGTTCGACCAGTAACCCCCAGTGACCCCGCCCCCGCCCAGTTAGCCCCTCCCAGTGACCCCTGTGACCCCTGCCAGGGCCACCAGTAACCCCCAGTTATCCCAGTGACCCCTCCCAGTAACCCCAGTGACCCCAGTAACACCCAGTAACCCCTCCCAATACCCCCAGTAACCCCTCCCAGTGCTCCCAGTTACCCCAGTGACCCCTCCCAGTAACGCCCCAGTGACCCCAGTAACCCCCAGCAACCCCCAGTGACCCCTCCCAGTAACCCCCAGTAACCCCTCCCAGTGCCACCAGTCCCCTCCCAGTCCCCTCCCAGTGACTCCTCCCAGTCCCCTCCCAGTGCTCCCAGTTCACCTTTGGACCTTCCCAGTTCCACTCAGGCCCTCCCAGTGCCCGTCCCGGTGCCCGTCCCAGTCCCCCCAGTCACTCCCAGTGCCCCCAGGATCCCCATTCCCAGTGCCCCCAGTGCCCGTCCCAGTGCCCCCAGTCACTCCCAGTGCCCCCAGTCACTCTCAGTCCCTCTCCCAGTCCGTCCCAGTCACTCCCAGTCTCTCCCCGTTGTTCCCAGTTGCTCCCAGTCGCTCCCAGTTGCTCCCAGTCTGCCCCAGTCCATCCCAGTCTGTCCCAGTGCTCCCAGTCGCTCTCAGTGCGTTCCCAGTTGCTCCCAGTTTGTCCCAGTCCGTCCCAGTCATTCCCAGTTTGTCCCAGTCTGTCCCAATCTCTCCCAGTCATTCCCAGTCTCTCCCAGTCGTTCCCAGTTTCCCCCAGCTGCTCCCAGTTTGTCCCAGTCTGTCCCAGTCGCTCCCAGTCGTTCCCAGTTTGTCCCAGTCTGTCCCAGTCTCTCCCAGTTGCTCCCAGTTTGTCCCAGTCTGTCCCAGTCGCTCCCAGTCGTTCCCAGTTTGTCCCAGTTTGTCCCAGTTTGTCCCAGTCCGCCCCAATCTCTCCCAGTTTGTCCCAATCTCTCCCAGTCTCTCCCAGTCGTTCCCAGTTTGTCCCAGTTGTTCCCAATCTCTCCCAGTCCGTCCCAGTCCGTCCCAGTCCGTCCCAGTCCGGCGCTCTCGGCAATGGCGGCTCCGGGGGGGGTCAAAGTCCGTGGGGGGAGGGGCAGGGCCCGGACCCCTCCCCCCCCCCCCGCCATGGCCACGCCCTCCCCGGGGCTGGGGGAAACCGGGGCAAAAATGGGGTGAAAATGGGGAAAAATGGGGTGAAAACGGGGCAAAATGGGGCCAAACTGGGGTAAAACGGGGTCAGGTGGAGTAAATTGGGGCCAAACTGGTCCAAACTGGGCCAAACTGGGCCAAACTGGGAGCCTGTGCCCCCCCAGGTGCTGGCGACGCTGCTGCGGCCCCGGCGCGGCTACAAGAGCACGTTCAGGGTGAGAGGGAAAACCCAAAACAGCCCCAAATCAACCCAAAATGTACCCCAAAAAACCACCCAAATATGCCCTAAAATATACCTCAAAAAACACCCAAATATATCCTAAAATATACCCCAAAACAGCCCCAAGTATGCCCTAAAATATACCCCAAAACAGCCCCAAATCAACCCAAAATGTACCCCAAAACAACACCCAAATATATCCTAAAATACACCCCAAAAAACCACCCAAATATACCCCAAAACAGCCCCAAATATACCCTAAAATATTCCCTAAAAAACCACCCAAATGTACCCCAAAACAACACCCAAATATACCCTAAAATACACCCCAAAACAGCCCCAAATCAACCCAAAATATACCCCAAAAAACCACCCAAATATGCCCTAAAATATACCCCAAAACAGCCCCAAATATACCCCAAAATATACCCCAAAAAACACCCAAATATATCCTAAAATATACCCCAAAACAGCCCCAAATCAACCCAAAATGTACCCCAAAAAACCACCCAAATATACCCCAAAACAGCCCCGAATATACCCTAAAATATACCCCAAAAACCATCCAAATATACCCTAAAATATACCCCAAAACAGCCCCAAATATACCCGAAATATACACCTAATATACCCCAAAATATCTGCTAAAATATCCCCAAAATATCCCCAAATAAACCCAAAATATCCCCACAATATGCCCTAAAATAAACCCCAAAATAAACCCCAAAACCCCCAAATGGCCCCAAACCCCCCCAAATGACCCCAAAGAAACCCCAAAACCCCAAAATCCCCTGGAATGACCCTAAAACCCCCCAAATAAACCCCAAATAAACCCCAAATAATCCCCAAATAATCCCCAAATCTCCCCCAGATCTCCCCCAGATTAACCCGAATCTCCCCCCAGGCCTCGGAGCTGGAGCTGCAGCGCTCGGGGAGCCCCGGGACGCCCCCGAGCCCCCAGGATTTGGTTTTTGGGAAGGTTTTCACCGACCACATGCTGACGGTGGAGTGGGAGCGGGAGCGGGGCTGGGGGCGGCCCAGGATCGGCCCCTTCCAGGAGCTGCGGCTGCACCCGGCCTCCAGCGCGCTGCACTACGCCGTGGAGGTACCAAAACCGCCCGAAATCACCCCAAAAACTGCCCCGAAATAGCCCAAAAACTGCCCAAAATACAGCCCAAAAACTGCCCGAAACCTGCCCGAAAAACTGCCCCAAAACTGCCCAAAGTTACCCCAAACCAGCCCCTTCCAGGAGCTGCGGCTGCACCCGGCCTCCAGCGCGCTGCACTACGCCGTGGAGGTACCAAAACCGCCCGAAATCACCCCAAAAACTGCCCCGAAATAGCCCAAAAACTGCCCGAGAAACAGCCCAAAAACTGCCCAAGAAACGGCCCCAAAACGGCCCAAAGTTACCCCAAACCAGCCCCTTCCAGGAGCTGCGGCTGCACCCGGCCTCCAGCGCGCTGCACTACGCCGTGGAGGTACCAAAACCGCCCAGAATCACCCCAAAAACTGCCCCGAAATAGCCCAAAAACTGCCCCAGAATTGCCCCCAAAACAGCTCAAAAATATCCCAGAAACGGCCCAAACTACGCCGTGGAGGTAGGGGGGAAAAAATCCCCAAAATTCACCCCAAAATTCACCCCAAAAATCACCCCAAAACCAGCTCAAAACCAGCCCAAAACTCACCTCAAAAAGAGCCCAAAAATCACCTGAAAAACAGCCCCAAAATCACCTAAAAACCAGCCCAAAATCCAGCCCAAAATCACCCCAAAACCAGCTCAAAAATCACCTCGAAAACAGCCCGAAAACAGCCCAAAATCACCCCAAAACCAGGCCAAAACCAGCCCAAAATCACCCCAAACCCAGCACTATGCCGCCAAAGTCAGGGGGGAAAAAAATCCCCAAAAATCACCCCAAAATTCACCCCAAAAATCACCCCAAACCACCCCAAAACCAGCTCAAAACCAGCCCCAAACCAGCCCAAAACCGGCCCAAAACTCACCTCAAAAAGAGCCCAAAAATCACCTCAAAAAGAGCCCAAAAATCACCCCAAAACCAGGCCAAAACCAGCTCAAAAACAGCCCAAAAATCACCTCCAAAACAGCCCAAAAATCACCCCGAAACCACCCAAAAATGCACAAAATCCCCCAGATCTGTTCCCCTCCCGCAGCTCTTCGAGGGCCTCAAGGCTTTTCGGGGCGACGACGACAAAATTCGGCTTTTTCGGCCCGAACTGAACATGGAGAGGATGAAGAGATCGGCACGAAGGGTCTGCCTGCCTGTGAGTGCCCAAAAAACCCTGAAATCACCCCAAAATCACCCCCAAAATAACCCTGAAATAACCCCTGAGGGTCTGCCTGCCTGTGAGTGCCCAAAAAACCCCGAAATCACCCCAAAATAACCCTGAAATAACCCCTGAGGGTCTGCCTGCCTGTGAGTGCCCAAAAACCCCGAAATCACCCCAAAATAACCCTGAGATCACCCCAAAATCACCCCAAAATCACCCCCAAAAAAACCGCCCAAATCACCCCAAAAAAACCCAAAATCACCCCCCTGAGAGTCTCCAAAAACCTCAAAAATTAAAAAATAAATAAATAAAAAATCCATCCCAGTCCATCCCAGTTTCCCCCAAGGAGCTCACAGCTCCGCCTGGTGGCGGCTTTTGGGAACTGCAGCGCCCTCCCAGTCCCTCCCAGTCCCTCCCAGTCCCTCCCAGTCCATCCCAGTTTGCTCCCAGTGCCCTGCCCCAGTGTTCCCAGTTGCTCCCAGTCCATCCCAGTTTGTTCCCAGTCGCTCCCAGTCCCTCCCAGTTTGGTTTCAGGCTGTTCCCAGTCCCTCCCAGTCCATCCCAGTTTGCTCCCAGTCCTTCCCAGTCCATCCCAGTTGCCCCCAAACCCCGTCCCAGTCCATCCCAGTCCATCCCAGTCCCTCCCAGTCCCTCCCAGTCCCTCCCAGTTTGTTCCCAGTCCCTCCCAGTCCCTCCCAGTCCCTCCCAGTCCCTCCCAGTTTGTTCCCAGTCCATCCCAGTTTGTTCCCAGTTGCTCCCAGTCCCTCCCAGTCCATCCCAGTTTGTTCCCAGTCCCTCCCAGTCCATCCCAGTTTGCTCCCAGTCCCTCCCAGTCCCTCCCAGTTTGTTCCCAGTCCCTCCCAGTTTGTTCCCAGTCCCTCCCAGTCCATCCCAGTCCCTCCCAGTCCCTCCCAGTCCATCCCAGTCCCTCCCAGTCCATCCCAGTCCATCCCAGTTTGCTCCCAGTCCTTCCCAGTCCCTCCCAGTCCATCCCAGTTTCCCCCCACAGGAGTTCGATGGTCAGGAGCTCCTCGAGTGCATCCGGGCCCTGGTGCGGCTCGAGGGGCGCTGGGTGCCCCGGGACCCCCAGAGCAGCCTCTACATCCGGCCCACCTTCATCGGCACCGAGGTGCTTTGGGCCCAATTCACGGCATTTTGGGCCATTTTGGGTTAATTTGGGGCATTCTGGGGGATTTATGGGGATTTATGGGGATTTGGGGTGAATTCCGGGGGATTTGGGTGCCCCGGGACCCCCAGAGCAGCCTCTACATCCGGCCCACCTTCATCGGCACCGAGGTCAGCGGGGTATTTTGAGGTGAATTCTGGCGATTTTGGGTCACTTTGGGGTGATTCGGGGCCCAGGGGGCGGAATTGGGGTGAATTCCGGGGGATTTTGGGTCATTTTGGAGAGAACTGGGGGGATTTTGGGGGTCCTGGGGGAGGATCTGGGGGGTCTGGGGGAGATTTTGGGGATTTCGGGGAGGATTCTGGGGGGAGATTTTGGGGTTTTTCAGGCGGTTTTTGGCTGGATTTTTGGGCAGTTTTTTGGGGTGATTTTGGGGGATTTTGGGGTTAATTTGGGGGTCTCTTTCCCCCAGCCCACCCTGGGGGTCTCAGCCCCTGGCCGAGCTCTCCTGTTCGTCCTCCTCTATCTGATCAGGCTGTGCACATTTTGGGGGATTTTGGGCAGTTTTTGGGTGATTTTTGAGGCGGTTTTTGGGGGGATTTTTTTGGGGTGAATTTGGGGGATTTTGGGGGTCTCTGACCTGTCCTCTCCCCCAGCCCACCCTGGGGGTGGCGCCCCCCGGCCGTGCCCTCCTGTTCGTGGTGCTGTGTCCGGTGGGGCCGTATTTCTCCGGGGGCTTCGGCCCCATCCGGCTCCTGGCTGACCCCCAGCACGTCCGGGCGTGGCCGGGCGGGGCCGGACACTGCAAACTGGGCGGGTGAGTGACCACAGAGTGACCAGAGTGACCACAGAGTGACCACTGACCCCTGGGTGTGACCAATGGGGGGGTTGGGGGGATATTTGAGGTTTTTTGGGGGGGGTTTGGGATTTTTGGGAGTTTTTTTGGGTTTGTTTTTGGGGATTTTGGGGTTTTCTTGGGGGTTTTTTTGGGGATATTCATTGCGGGTTTTTTGGGGGAGATTGGGGTTATTTTGGGGTTATTTTTGGGGTATTTTTTTGGGTTATTTTTGTGGGATTTTGGGGCTATTTTTGCAGGGGTTTTTTTGGGCATTTGGGGGTTAGTTTGGCTATATTTTGGGCTATTTTGGGGCTATTTTTGTGGGCTTTTGGGGGTATTTTTTGGGTATATTTTGGGCCATTTTGGGGCTATTTTTGCAGTTATTTTTGGGCTATTTTGGGGCTATTTTTGCGGGGGTTTTGGGCTATTTTTTGGGGTTATTTTGTGCCATTTCAGGGCTATTTTTGCGGGGGTTTTTGGGCTATTTTGGGGCTATCTTTGCGGGGGTTTTGGGCTATTTTTTTGGGTATATTTTGTGCCATTTCGGGGCTATTTTTGCGGGGGTTTTTGGGCTATTTTTCGGGGTTATTTTGTGCCATTTCGGGGCTATTTTTTGCGGGGTTTTTGGGCTATTTTGGGGCTATTTTTGCGGGGGTTTTGGGCCATTTTTTTGGGTATATTTTGTGCCATTTCGGGGCTATTTTTGCGGGGGTTTTTGGGCTATTTTTTGGGTATATTTTGTGCCATTTTGGGGCTATTTTTTGCGGGGTTTTTGGGCTATTTTTTGTGTATATTTTGTGCCATTTTGGGGCTATTTTTGCAGTTATTTTTGTGCCATTTCGGGGCTATTTTTGCGGGGGTTTTGGGCTATTTTTTGGGTATATTTTGTGCCATTTCGGGGCTATTTTTGCAGTTATTTTTGTGCCATTTTGGGG
This sequence comes from Agelaius tricolor, assembly GCF_023055355.1. Classification (NCBI taxonomy): domain Eukaryota; kingdom Metazoa; phylum Chordata; class Aves; order Passeriformes; family Icteridae; genus Agelaius; species Agelaius tricolor. The sequence goes on along the minus strand of NW_027269396.1, from coordinate 58,151 downwards.
CTATTTTTGCGGGGGTTTTTGTGTATATTTTGTGCCATTTCGGGGCTATTTTTGCGGGGGTTTTTGGGCTATTTTTTTGGGTATATTTTGTGCCATTTCGGGGCTACGTTTGCGGGGTTTTTTGGGGTATTTTTTGGGTTATTTTTGCAGTTATTTTTTTGGGTATTTGGGGGTTATTTTGGGTATATTTTGGGCTATTTTGGGGCTATTTTTGCGGGGTTTTTGGGCTATTTTTTGCGTATATTTTGTGCCATTTCGGGGCTATTTTTGCGGGGGTTTTTGGGTATATTTTGTGCCATTTCGGGGCTATTTTTGCGGGGTTTTTGGGCTATTTTTTGGGTATATTTTGTGCCATTTCGGGGCTACTTTTGCGGGTTATTTTTCCTTGTTTTTCTCCAGGAACTACGGCCCGTGCCTGGAGCTGCAGGAGGCGGCGCGGGCCCGCGGCTGCCAGCAGGTGCTGTGGCTGCACGGCCCCGAGCGGCTCCTGACCGAGGTGGGCACCATGAACCTCTTCGTCTTCTGGGAGCGCCCGGACGGGGGTACGGGGGGACGGGGCGGGTTTGGGGGGTCTGGGGGGTCCCGGGGGGGTCTGGGGGGGTCTGGGAGGAAATTTCGGGGAAATTTCGGGGGTCCCGGGGGGATTTGTGGGGATTCTGGGGGGTTTGGGGGGTCCTGGAGGGGATTTGAGGGGAGAAATTTGGGAGGATTTGGGGGGATCGGGGTGGGGATTCTGGGGGGGAAATTTGGGGGGAAATTTGGGGGGTCCTGGGGAGAAATTTGGGGGCTCCTGGAGGGGGTTTGAGGGGGGGAAATTTGGGGGGATTCTGGGGGGATTTGGGGGGGTTTGGGGGGATGGGGGTGGGGGATTCTGGGGGGATTTGGGCAGGGTTTGGGGGGGTTCGGGTGGGAATTTGGGGAGAAATTTGGGGGGTCCTGGAGGGGATTTGATGGGGGGAAATTTGGGGGGATTCTCGGGGTATTTGGGCAGGGTTTGAGGGGGTTTGGGGGGGGAATTTGGGGGGGAAATTTGGGGGATCCTGGGGAGAAATCTGGGGGGTCCTGGAGGGGGTTTAAGGAGCTGGTGACGCCCCCCCCCCGAATGGGCTGATCCTGGGAAGATTTGGGGGTCCCTGGGGGGGGTTTTTGGGTGGTTTTTGGGTGGTTTTGGGGGTCCCGGGGGGTTTTTGGGGGGGTTTTGGGCGGTTTTTGGGGTCCCGGGGGGTTTTTTGGGTGGTTTTGGGTGGTTTTTGGGGGTCCCGGGTGTCTCTGACGCCCCCCATGTCCCCCCAGGTCAGGAGCTGGTGACGCCCCCCCTGGACGGGCTGATCCTGCCGGGGGTGACGCGGCAGAGCCTCCTGGAGCTGGCCCGAAATTGGGTGAGGGGCTCGGGGGGGGTTGCAGCAGGTTTTGGGGTCAGATTTCGCCGAATTTTGGGCAGTTTTGGGGCAGATTTGGGGCAGATTTGTGGCGGATTTGGGGTAGTTTTGGTGCAGTTTTGGTGCAGTTTTGGGGTCAGATTTGGGCCGAATTTTGGGCAGTTTTGGGGCGGAGTTGTGAGGATTTGGGGCAGTTTTGGGGCGGTTTTAGGGCAGATTTAGGGCAGATTTGTGCGATTTTGGGGCAGATTTGGGGTCAGATTTGGGCCGAATTTTGGGCAGTTTTGGGCCCGTTTTGGGGCAGTTTTGCGGCGGTTTTGGGGCAGTTTTGGGGCGGTTTTGTCCAGATTTGGGGCAGATTTGGGGCAGTTTTGGGGCCGATTCGGGGCAGTTTTGGGGCGGTTTTGGGGTGGATTTGGGGCAGTTTTGGGGCCGATTCGGGGCAGTTTTGGGGCGGTTTTGGGGTGGATTTGGGGCAGATTTGTGCGATTTTGGGGCAGTTTTGGGGCAGATTGGGGCAGTTCTGGGGTGGATTTGGGGCAGATTTGGAGCAGTTTGGGGGCAGATTTGGAGCAGTTTTGGGGTCAGATTTGGGCTGAATTTTGGGCAGTTTTGGGGCAGATTTGGGGCCGATTTGGGGCGGTTTTGTGGTGGTTTTGGGGCAGATTTGGGGCGGTTTTGGGGTGGATTTGGGCCGAATTTTGGGCAGTTTTGGGGCAGTTTTGGGGCGGTTTTGGGGCAGTTTTGGAGCGGTTTTGGGGCGGTTTTGGGGTGGATTTGGGACAGATTTGTGGCAGTTTTGGGGTGGATTTGTGTGGATTTGGGGCAGTTTGGGGTGGATTTGGGGCAGATGTGGAGCAGTTTTGGAGCGGTTTTGAGGCAGATTTGGGGTGGTTTTGGGGCAGTTTTTGGTTGGATTTGTGTGGATTTGTGGAGGTTTTGGGTCAGTTTTGTGCAGATTTTGTGGCAATTTTGGGGCGGTTTTGGGGCGGTTTTGGGGCGGTTCCGCGGGTGCCCCATCGAGACCCCTCCCCATATTTCCCCCCCCAGGGGGAGTTCGAGGTGCGCGAGGCCCCCCTGGCCATGGGCAGCGTCCTGGGGGCGCTCAAGGGGGGGCGGCTCCGGGAAATGTTCGGGGCCGGCACCGCCTGCGTGGTTTGCCCGGTGGGGGAGATCCTGTACCAGGAGCAGGTGCGGGGATTTGGGGGGGTCCGGGGGGATTTGGGGGGTCCTGGGGGGGATTTGGGGGTCCCGGGGGTCCGGGGGGTGTCTGGGGACTTGGCGGGGTTACGGGGTTTGGGGGTTTAGGGGGAGTTTTTGGGGTTTTGGGGGGGATTTTGGGGAGATTTTGGGGTGTTTGGGGAGGGATTTGGGGGGTCCTGGCGGGGTTGGGGGGGTCTGGGGGGGGGGTCCCCAATAGCCCAAAATGTCCCCAAAATATCCCACAGAAATGTCCCCCTAAAAATATCCCCCAAAACGTCCCCAAAAAACTCCAAAAATATCCCCAAAAAATCCCCCCAAAAATCCCAAAAATCTCGAAAAATATCCCCCAAAAAATCCCAAAAAAATGTCCCCAAAAAAATCCCCAAAAAATCCCCAAAATCTCGAAAAATATCCCCAAAAATATCCCCCAAAAAATCCCCAAAAAATAAAAAAAAATCCCCCAAAATATCCCCAAAAACATCCCCCAAAAAATCCCAAAAAATATCCCCAAAAATATCCCCAAAAATCCCCAAAAATATCCCAAAAAATCCCCCAAAAAATCCCAAAAATCTCGAAAAATATCCCCCAAAAAATCCCCCAAAAATCTCCCAAAAATATCCCCCTAAAAATCCCCAAAAATATCCCCAAAAATCTCGAAAAATATCCCCAAGAATATCCCCAAAAATATCCAAAAAAAATCCCCCAAAAAATCCCCAAAAATCCACAAAAATATCCCCAAAATCCCCAAAAATATCCTCAAAAAATCTCCCAAAAATCTCCCAAAAAATATCCCAAAAAATCCCAAATAGCTCCAAAATATCCGCAAATATATGGAGATTTTTATGGGGGATTTTGGGGGATATTTTGGGGAATTTTTGGGTGTATTTTGGGGGATATTTTTGGGATTTTTTTTGTGGGTATTTTGGGGGATATTTTGGGATGTTTTTGGGCATATTTTGGGGAATATTTTTGGGGTATTTTGGGGGATATTTCTGGGATATTTGGGGGATATTTTGGGATGGTTTTGGGGGTATTTTCGGGAATATTTTTGGGATATTTTGGGGGGTATTTTGGGGGATATTTTGGGATGTTTTGGGGGGTATTTTGGGGGATATTTTTGGGATATTTGGGGTATTTTGGGGGATCTTTTGGGATGTTTTTGTGGGTATTTTGGGGAATATTTTGGGATGGTTTGGGGGAATCTTTTGGGGTATTTTGGGGGATATTTTGGGATGTTTTTGGGATGTTTTTGGGGGGTATTTTGGGATGGTTTTGGGGGTATTTTGGGGAATATTTTGGGATGTTTTTGGGTGTTTTTGGGGGATATTTTGGGATATTTTTGGGGTGTTTTTGGGGAATATTTTGGGATGTTTTTGGGTGTTTTTGGGGGATATTTTGTGATGTTTTTGGGGTGCCGGTGACCCCCCCGCGCCCCCCCCAGCTGCTGTCGGTGCCCACGATGGAGAACGGAGCCAAAGTGACCACGAGGTTCCTGCGGGAGCTCAGCGACATCCAGGTGGGAACGGGGCGGGTTTGGGGCCTTTTGGGTGAAATTGGGGAAATCCGGGGGAATCGGGGAGAGTTTGGGGGAAATTGGAGGGAAATTTTGAAATTTGGGGGAAATTTGGGGGGAAATTTGGGGGAAAATTTGGGGTGGAATTGGGGGAAAATTTGGAGGAATTTTTGGGGTGAAAATTTGGAGGAGATTTGCGGGATAGTTTGGGAAAATGTGGAGGGAAAATTGGGGAAAATTTGGGGGAAAACCTGGGAGGAAATTGGGAGAAATTTGTGGGAAAATTGGAGGAATTTGGAGGGGAAATTGGGAGAATTTGGGGGAAAAAATGGAGGGAAAATTGGGAGAAATTTGGGAAAAATCAGGGGGAATTTTGGGGGAGATTGGGGAAGAGAAATTTTGGTGGAAATCTGGGGGGATTTGGGAGAAATTGGGAGAAATTTGGGGGAAATTTGGAGAACAAAGTGGGACAAATTTGATGGAGGTTTAGTGGAAATTTGGGGGGAATTGGGGAGAAATCTGGGGAAGATTTGGTGGAAATCTGGGAAAATTGGAGAAAATTTGGGGGAAAATTGGGAGGAATTTGGGAAAAAATTGGGGGGAAATTGTGGGGGAAATTTGGGAGGAAATTGGGGAAAATTTGGGGGGAAATTTGGGAGGAAACTGGGGGGAATTTGGGGGGGAAATTTGGGGGAAAATTTGAGAGAAATTTTGGTGGAAATCTGGGGGGAATTGGGTGAAAAATTGGGAGAAATTTGAGGGAAAATTGGGTGAAAAATTGGGGTAAATTTGCGGGGATTTGGGGGGAAATTTTGGGGGAAAAATTGGGGTAAATTTGCGGGGATTTGGGGGGAAATTTTGGGTGAAAAATTGGGGTAAATTTGCGGGGATTTGGGGGGAAATTTTGGGTGAAAAATCGGGGTAAATTTGCGGGGATTTGGGGGGAAATTTTGGGTGAAAAATCGGGGTAAATTTGCGGGGATTTTGGGCGGAAAGTTTGGGGGAAATTCGGGGAAGTTTGGGTAACGAGGGGGGGGTGAAGGGGAATTTGGGGAGTGGTCCCGGTGACCCCGCCCCCCCGTTTTTGCCCCCCCAGTACGGCCGCGTCCCCAGCCCGTGGGCCCAGCCCGTCTGACCCAAAACGCACCAAAAATGCCAAAAAAACCCAAAATCGAACACTCCGGACCCTTTCTGGGGAGGGGTCCCCAATTCCCCTCCCCCCCCTCCCCAAAGACCCCAGACCCTTTTTGGGGGGGGGGGGGGAGGGTCCCAAATTCCCCGCCCCCAGCTCAGCCCCTCCCCCCCCCCCGTGCAATATCTGAGCTGACCCCGCCCCCTCCTCCCCTCCCCCCTCCCCAATCTGGGGGGTCCCGCCCCCTCCCCTCCCCTCCCCCCCCCAGTGCTTGAAAAGCCTTAAACGACCCCAAAAATCCGGGACCCCTCCCCCAGCCACCAAAGGTCAGCAGAGGGGGTCGTTAATAATAAACAGCCATTGATTGATTGATTAATTAATGATTGATTGATTGATTGATTGATTGCGGATTGGGGGTTGATTGATGGGTTGATTAATTGATTAATTAATTGATTAATTGATTGGTTAATGGGGAGGAGGGAGTGGGGCAGGCAGGGGAGGGATGGGGCGTGGCCAAAATGTCCAAAAATTTCCCCAAAATGTCCCCAAAATATCCAAAAATATCAAAAAATACCAAAAAAAATCCAAATGTCCCGAAATATCCCCCAAAAAAGTTTCTAAATATCTCAAATACCCCCAAAATCCCCAAAATGTCCCCAAAATATCAAAAAATATCAAAAAATACCAAAAAAAAATCCAAATGTCCCGAAATATCCCCCAAAAAAGTTTCTAAATATCTCAAATACCCCCAAAATCCCCAAAATGTCCCCAAAATATCAAAAAATATCAAAAAATACCAAAAAAATCCAAATGTCCCCAAATATCCCAAAAAAATTTCTAAATATCTCAAAATACCCTCAAAATCCCCCAAATGTCCCAAATGTCCCCAAATGTGCCCAGAATATCCCCAAATTTCCCAGATATCCCCAAAATGTCCAAAAATACCCAAAATATCACAAATGTCCCAAAAGTTCCAAATATCCGCAAATGTCCCAAATGTCCCCAAATCCCCCCCAAAAGTCCCAAATATCCCAAATATTCCAAATATCCAAAATATCCCCAAATATCCGAAATATTCCGAATATCTCGAATGTCCCAAAATATCCCCAAATGTCCAAAATTTTCCAAATTCCCCAAATATCCCAAACGTCCCCAAAATCGAACTTTTCAGCCTTTTTTTTTTTTTTTCCAAAAATCTCTTTTATTTCCCCAATTTTTCCCCCATTTTTTACAAAACCATCCGAGAAAATAAATAGGATTTTTTTTGGGGGGGGGGACTCAAATAATAACAATAATTACAATAATAATTACAGTAATAATTACAGTAATAATTACAGTAATAATTACAGCAATAATTAATTACAATAATGACAATGATGACAATAATAATAATAATAATAATGACGATAATAAAAATAACAATAATGATAAAAATTAAAATAATAATAAAAATTAACAATAATAACAATAATAATTAAAATTAACAATAATAATAAAAATAACGGCAATAATAATAAAATTACCAATAATAATAATAATAATAATTAACAATAATAATAAAAATAACAATAATAATAAAATTACCAACAATAAAAATAGAAATACCAATAATAAAAATAAAAATACCAATAATAATAATAATAATAATAATAATAATAATAATAATAAAAATACCAACAACAATATTAAAAATGCCGACAATAACAATAAAAACGACAACAATGACAATAAAAATAACGTTAAACCCAATAAAATATCGACATTATTCATCAATAATTGCAGTTCCCGCGGCCCCGGGCGGGGCGGGGCCCCGCGGGGCGTTTTGCATAGATCAGAATAAATTAGAATAAATTAGGGCGGGGTCAGAGGCGGTTGCGCAGCAGGACGAGCGCGCGCGCGGCCCAGTCCAGGTACAGGTGCAGCCCCCGCAGCAGCGCATGCGCGGCGCGCACCGCCCCCCACGGCGTCACCTGCGGGGGCGGGGTCACAGCCGGGGACGGGGCGGGGCGGGGCAGCGACAGACGGGACACCTGGGAGGGGACAGAGGGGTCAGGGACACACCTGGGGACACCTGGGGGACACCTGGGAGGGGACAGAGGGGTCAGGGACACACCTGGGGGACACCTGGGGGTCAGGGACACACCTGGGGGACACCTGGGAGGGGACAGAGGGGTCAGGGACACACCTGGGGGGTAAAGGGACACACCTGGATACACCTGGGGACACCTGGGAGGGGACAGAGGGGTCAGGGACACACCTGGGGACACACCTGGGGACACAGGGACACACCTGGACACACCTGAGGACACACCTGGGGACACACCTGGGGGGACAGGGACACACCTGGAGGACACCTGGGGGGAAAGGGACACACCTGGCGGGTCAGGGACACACCTGGGGACACACCTGGGGGGTTAAGGGACACAAATGGGGGGACAAGGACACACCTGGGGACACACCTGGAGGACACCTGGAGGGTTAGGGACACACCTGGGACACACAGGGACACACCTGGCGGGTCAGGGACACACCTGGACACACCTGGGGACACACCTGGGGCACACGTGGACACACCTGGGCACTCACCTGTGCTGCTGACCCCCTCTTTCCCCAAGCCCCGCCCCGGCCCCGCCCCGCCCCGCCCGGCCCCGCCCCCAGGCGCTCACCAGGTGCTCCAGGCGGCCCCGCAGGCGCTCGAGGCGCCCCCGCAGCGCCCCCAGCGGCGGCTCCAGGCCCCGCAGCGCGACCCCGGCCCGGCGCAGCCACTCCAGGAGGCGCTGATAGCGCAGGAGATCCGAGCCCAGGCGGGGCAGCAGCGCCGAGGCCTGGGGGACAGGGGGGACAGGGGGGACATTGGGGACACTGAGGGACATTGGGGACATTGGGGACATTGGGGACAATGGGGACACTGAGGGGTCAGGGGGCATCGGGGGACATTGGGGGGATTGGGGACATTGGGGACAATGGGGACATTGGGGACATTGGGGGGACAGGAGGCGCTGGTAGCGCAGGAGATCCGAGCCCAGGCGGGGCAGCAGCGCCGAGGCCTGGGGGACAATGGGGACATTGGGGGCATTGGGGACATTGGGGACACTGAGGGGTCAGGGGGCATCGGGGGACATTGGGGACATTGGGGGGATTGGGGACATTGGGGGACACTGGGGAAATTGGGGGACATTGGGGGGATTGGGGACATTGGGGACATTGGGGACACTGGGGACACTGAGGGGTCAGGGGGACATTGGGGACAATGGTGACAATGGGGACAATGGGGACACAGGGGGACACTGGGGAGAATGGAGGGGTCAGGGGACATGGATGGACACAGGGGGACACTGAGGGGTCAGGGGGCATCGGGGGACATTGGGGACATTGGGGACAATGGGGACAATGGGGAGATTCGGGACATTGGGGACAATGGGGACACCGAGGGGTCAGTGGGACATTGGGGACATTGGGGACATTGGGAACATTGGGGGCAATGGGGACAGAGGAGCCCCCAGGCCCACATGGAGCCCCCAGCCCCATAGGGAGCCCCCAGCCCCATAGAGGAGCCCTATAGGGAGCCCCCAGCCCCACACGGAGCCCCCAGCCCCATGGACCCCCCAGCCCCATGGAGCCCCCAGCCCCACAGAGGAGCCCCCAGCCCCATAGGGAGCCCCCAGCCCCATAGAGAAGCCCCCAGCCCATAGAGCCCCCAGCTCCATAGGAAGCCCCCAGCCCCATAGAGAAGCCCCCAGCCCCATAGAGCCCCCAGCCCCACACGAAGCCCCCAGCCCCATAGGGAGCCCCCAGCCCCATAGAGGAGCCCCCAGCCCCATAGGGAGCCCCCAGCCCCATAGAGAAGCCCCCAGCCCCACGGAGCCCCCAGCCCCACCTGGATGTTGGGCAGCTCCAGCGCGCTCATGGCCAGCACGGGCAGCGAGTCCATCTTGTGCTCCCCCTCCGCCGGGAATCGCGACTTCTGTCGCGACAGCAACGACAGGGGCGGGGTCAGCCCTTGCCACGGCCCCCCCCCCCCAATCTCCCCTAAATCTCCCCAAATCCCCTCAGCGAAACTCGGGGAGATTTGGGGGGATTTTGGGGGGATTTGGGAAGGTTTGGGGGAGATTTGGGCAGATTTGGGGGAGATTTGGGGGGATTTGTGGAGATTTGGGGAAGATTTGGGGGGATTTGTGGAGATTTGGGGAGGTTTGGGGGAGATTTGGGGAGGTTTGGGGGGATTTGGGGGAGATTTGGGGGTATTTGGGGGACATTAGGGGAGGTTCGGGGAGAATTTCGGGGGATTTGGGGAGATTTGGGGAGTTTTGGAGGGATTTGGGGAGATTTGGGGATATTTGGGGGACATTAGGGGAGGTTCGGGGAGATTTTGGGGGAATTTGGGGAGTTTTGGGGAAGATTTGGGGGAGATTTGGGGGTATTTGGGGGACATTAGGGGAGGTTCGGGGAGATTTTGTGGGGATTTGGGGGATTTGGGGGATTTGGGGAGATTTGTGGGAATTTGGGGAGGTTTGGGGGAGGTATGGGGGAGGTTTGGGGGGTTTTGGAGGGATTTGGGGAGATTTGGGGGATTTGGGGAGATTTGGGGGACATTAGGGGAGGTTCGGGGAGATTTTGGGGGATTTGGGGAGATTTGGGGAAGATTTGGGGGAGATTTGGGGGAGATTTGGGGAGGTTTGGGGGGATTTGGGGGAGATTTTGGGGGGATTTGCGGAGGTTTGGGAGTTTTGTGGAGGGGCTCGGGGTTCCCGGGGGTCCCGGGGGGGGGTCCAGGGGTCCCGGGGGGGTTTCGGGGGTACCCACGAGCAGCTCCAGCAGCGCCTTGGTGTCCCCCAGCAGGGCCTTGGCCAGGTGGATGACGCTGTCCAGGTCCCCGCGCGCGTCCGGGGGGCTCGGGGGGCGCGGGCGGGGGGCGAGCGCCAGCCCCGGGCCCGGCCACAGCCCCGGCCACAGCCCCAGCAGCGCCAGCAGCGCCCGCCACGGAGCCCCTGCGCGAGATTGGGGGAGATTTGGGTGAGATTTGGGGGATTTTGGGGAGATTTGGGGGATTTTGGGGAGATTTGGGGGATTTTGGGGTCACAGCCCCGGCCACAGCCCCAGCAGCGCCAGCAGCGCCCGCCACGGAGCCCCTGCGCGAGATTGGGGGAGATTTGGGGCATTTTGGGGAGATTTGGGGGATTTTGGGGGTCACAGCCCCAGCAGCGCCAGCAGCGCCCGCCACGGAGCCCCTGCGGGAGATTGGGGGAGATTTGGGGCATTTTGGGGAGATTTGGGGGATTTTGGGGTCACAGCCCCGGCCACAGCCCCAGCAGCGCCAGCAGCGCCCGCCACGGAGCCCCTGCGCGAGATTGGGGGAGATTTGGGGCATTTTGGGGAGATTTGGGGGATTTTGGGGGTCACAGCCCCAGCAGCGCCAGCAGCGCCCGCCACGGAGCCCCTGCGCGAGATTGGGGGAGATTTGGGGCATTTTGGGGAGATTTTGGGGAGATTTGGGGGTCACAGCCCCAGCAGCGCCAGCAGCGCCCGCCACGGAGCCCCTGCGGGAATGGGCGAGATTTGGGGCATTTGGGGGAGATTTGGGGGATTTGGGGAGATTTGGGGGGATTTTGGGGGATTTTGGGGAGATTTGGGGGTCACAGCGCCAGCAGCGCCAGCAGCGCCCGCCACGGAGCCCCTGCGGGAGATTGGGGGAGATTTGGGGGATTTTGGGGAGATTTTGGGGAGATTTGGGGGTCACAGCGCCAGCAGCGCCAGGAGCGCCCGCCACGGAGCCCCTGCGGGAGATTTGGGGGATTTTGGGGGATTTGGGGGATTTTGGGGGCCACAGCCCCAGCAGCGCCAGCAGCGCCAGCAGCGCCCGCCACGGAGCCCCTGCGGGAGATTTGGGGGAGATTTGGTGGGATTCAGGGCGATTTTGGGGAGATTCGGGGGGTCCCGGGATTTGGGGAGATTTGGGAAGATTTGGGGGGTCCCAGGAACCCCGGAATTTGGGGGAAGATTTGGGGCTTTGGGGAGATTCGGGGGGTCCCGTGAATGCCGGGATTTTGGGGAAGATTTGGGGATTTGGGGAGATTCGGGGGTCCCGTGAATGCCGGGATTTGGGAGCCACGGGAATCGCGGGTTTTGGGCGAAGATTTTGGGATTTAGGGGAAGATTTGGGGCTTGGGCACCCCGGAAATCCCGGGATTTCGGGGGCGTCCCGGGACTCGCGGGGCCCGGGATTGAGGGGATGGAGGATCCCGAGGGGTCCCGGGGGTGTCGGGGACGCCGCTCCCGTTTTTCCCGTTTTTCCCGTTTTTCCCGTTTTTCCCGTTTTTCCCGGGATTCCCGGAGCTGGAGGACCCCGGGAACGCCGGGGCTGGGAATTTTGGGGCTCCATACCGGGAATTCTGGGGCTCCATCCCGGGAATTTTGGGGCTGCATCCCGGGAATTTGGGGCCGAAGGATCCCGGCGCTCCCGCCCGGCGCTCCCGGGAATTTTGGGCATTCCCGGGAATTTTGGGCATCCCCGGGAATTTGGGAATCCCCGGGATTTGCGGCTCCCGGGAAAACCGGAGAATCCCCGGGAACGGGAGGGTTCCCTCGGGCTCCCGGAATTCGGGGAATCTCAGAATTTGGGGCTCCCGGAATTCGGGAATTCTGGGCTCGGGAATCGCGGGAATTGCGGGGATTTTGGGGTCCCCGAGCGCGGCTCTCCCGGGATTCCAAAATTCCTGGATTTGGAGACACCCGGGAATTTCGGAATTCGGGACTCTCGGGCTCGGGAATTTCGGGATTTGGGGCTGCCGGGACGGGGAAAACCGAGGACCCCTCGCAATTTCGGGCATTCCCAGAATTTCGGGACTCCCGACGTTTGGGAATCGCGGGATTTTTAGGAGGGCGCTCCCCAAATTTTTGTGCCAACCCAAATTTTTGTGCCAACCCAAATTTTTGCGCCAACCGCGCTCTCTCCCGGCTTTCGGGGGGGCTCTCCCAGCAATTCGGGGCTCCCAAAATTCGGGGGCTCCCGGATTTTGGGAACGCCCGGGAATTTCGGGATTTGGGGCTGCCGGGACCGGGAATCCCTCGCACTCCCGAAATTTCGGGACTCTCGGGATTCAGGAATCGCGGGGTTTTTGGGAGGGCTCCCCAAAATTGTTTCCTCCCCAAATTTTTGTGTTCGCTCTCCCGGCTTTAATGGGCGGGGGGGTCTCGCAGCAATTCGGGGCTCCCAGAATTCGGGGTTCCCGGGCAAAATTGGGCAAAATTGGGCAAAATTGAGCAAAATCGGGCAAAACCGGGCAAGACGCGGGACCGCGGCTCGGGGTGGGGTGGGGGCTGCGGGCGTGGGGCCGCGCGTCCTGTGCGGTCCCGGCCTGGAAACTTTGATGCGGGGCTGAGTCAGGGGCGGCGGCGGCGGCGGCGGCGGCACCTGCGGAGCCCCCGCGCGTGGGGGGCCCACCCGAGGCAGGGGGGGGGGACACAACAGCGCGGGAGGGGGGTCCCGAAACCCCCGAAATCCGCCCCAAAATAAACCAACAAAAAAATAACAACACCGAACCCCGCGAAGGGAGCCCGGCTGCGTTCACACCTGGGCAGCCCCACGCGTGCCCTCCCTCGCTCGCTCGCTCCCTGCCCGCCGCCCCCACGCGTGTCGCGGGGCGGGCGCGGCCGCCGCGGGCGGGCAGGTGCGCCGGGGCCGTTTGCGGTTTGAGGCGCGGCCGCCGCTGCCCGAGCCCCGCGGCCACGCGGGCGGAGTGGACGCGCCCGCTCCCGTGGGGCGCGCGCGCGCTCGGGGGGGGGGGGGGGGGTGCGGGGCGCGGACCCCTCCCCACGCAGGGAATCCCCCCCGGGACCCTCCCCATGCCCGGGGGTCGCACGCGCGGTGTCCCCCCCGTGTCCCCCCGCCCCAGGTTCCCGGTGGGTGTCGCGCCCTCCCCGCCCCACGCGCGCCCGCGGGCGGCACTCACGGTTCATGGCGGGACGCGGGGGTCGCTCCGCGGGGTCCCCGCAGCCGCGCGGGGGTCGCGCTCCGTGCGCTCGGGGCTCCGCTCCCGCGGGTGGCGCGGCGGGGTCACCCCACGGTCACCCGTGACCCGCTCGGGGCCGGTCCCGCGCGGGTCCTGCCGCCGCCACCGAGGGGCACCCGCGACCCCGGCCCACGGCCGCTCCCGGGGCCGCTCGGCGCGCCCTCCCCACGGCCACGCGGGACGCGCCGCTGCTGCCGGTGCCGCTGGCCGGGATTGTCCCCAAACGGCCGGGATTGTCCCCAAACCGCTGGGGCTGTCCCCAAACCGCCGGGGCTGTCCCCACGCTCCGGGACGGTCCCCACGCACCGGGGATGTCCCCAAAACCGCCGGGATTGTCCCCACGCACCGGGACGGTCCCCACGCACCGGGACGCGCTCCGGGGCTGTCCCCACGCTCCGGGATTGTCCCCACGCTCCGGGGCTGTCCCCACGCTCCGGGGCTGTCCCCACGCACCCCGACACGCTCCCACTCCTCTCTGCCTCTCTCCCTTTCACGCCCCCCCCTCAAATCCCTTCCCCGCCTTCCTCCTCCTCCTCCTCCTCCTCCTCCTCCCCGCGCCGCTCGCGGCCGCGTTCCCCCCCCCGCGTGTTTTTTTGGGGGGTGGGCTCGGGCCGGTCCGGGTCTGTCCCGCGCGTCCCGCGTGTCCCGGTGTCCCCGCGTGACGCCCGGCGCGCCGCCCGCCCCCTTTATAAACCCCCGCGGGAGCCGCCGCGGCCGCCGCCGCCGCCGATGACACATCCTGAGTCACGGCTTTTCCATTCAGCAACGGCCCGGGGGGAGCGAAACCCCCCACGGCGGCCCCCGGACACGCGCGACCCCCCCGGGACCCCCCCGGGACCCCCCCGGGACCCCCCCGGGCCGAGCGGGGCCGAGCGGGACCCCCCAGCACCGACGGGAGGGAGGAACGGGACCCCCGAGAGGCGGCGGAGGAGGGGAAGGGGCGCACCTGGAGGGGGGGGTGGACCGGGACCGAACCGGGATCGGGAGCGAACCGGGACCGGGAGAGAACCGGGACCCCCCCGGACACGCGGGACCTCTCGGGACCCCCCCGGACCGAGCGGGACCGAGCGGGACCCCCCAATACCGGGAGGGAGGAACGGGACCCCCGAGAGGAGGAGCGGGAAGGGGCGCACCTGGAGGGGGGGATGGACCGGGACCGAACCGGGATCGGGGAATCGGGAGAGAAGCGGGACCGCGGAACCGGGAACGGCACCGAACCGGGACCGGGGAATCGGGAGAGAACCGGGACCGCGGTACCGGGAACGGGGAGGGGGCGCACCTGGAGGGGAGGCGCACCTGGAGCGGGGCTGGACCGGGACCGGGAGCGAACCGGGACCGGGGGTACCAGGGCCGAAACTCCGCCGGAGCGCACCTGGAGCGGGGCTGGACCGGGCCCGCGGTACCGGGACCGGGGGGACCAGGAGAGAACCGGGACCCTGGTACCGAGAACGGCACCGAACCCGGACCAGGGGTACCGGGACCGGGACCGAACATGCACCGGGATCAGTCCCGGACCTGCGCCGGGGCGCACCTGGAGAGGGGCTGGACCGGGACCGGGGGGTACCGGGAACGGACTGGGGGAACCGGGAGCGGGGTCGAACCTGGAGCAGGGCGCACCTGGATCGGAACCGAACCTGCGCCGGGGGTACCGGGAGTGGTCCCGAACCTGCACCGGGGGCACCGGGATCGGTCCCGAACTGCACCGGGGGTCCCGGGATCGGCCCCGAACCCTACGGGGAAGGGCCCGGGCGGTACCGGGAGCGGGGCCGCACCTGGACCAGGTGCACCGGAACCGACACCGGAGCCCCAGCCCGCCCCGGGGGAGAACCCGCGGTCCCGCACCTGGACCGGGGCCGCACCTGGACCAGGTGGGACCGGACCGGACCGAGCCGGCACCGGAGGGATCCCGACCCCTCATGGGGGAGATCCCGAACCCGAACCGGGGGTCCCGAACCGGGGGGGGTCCCGATCCCGGTCCCGAACCGGGGGGGTCCCGAGGTCCCGAACCGGGGGGACCGCACCCCCCCCCCGGTTCCCCCCCCGCCCCCCCTCTCTGACTCAGCCCCTCCCCCCCCCGGTTCCCCCCACTCGCGTCAGCGCCGGGACCCCCCGTGGGGGGCGGGGGGGGGGCACAAACCCGAGGGGAGGGGGGCGGGGCCATCCCGGGGGGCGGGGGGGGCACAAACCCGAGGGGCGGGGGGCGGGGCCATCCCGGGGGGGGGGCACAAACCCGAGGGGAGGGGGCGGGGCCGTCCCGTGGGGGGCGTGTCCGGCGCGCGCGCGCGCGGGGGGGCGGGGCGGGCTCGGGGACGGCCCCGACACCGCGGGGAGGGTCCCGGGATATGGGGGGGGGGGCAGGGGGGGGTCCCGGTGCGGCCCCCGCGGTCCCGGAAGGGCTCGGGGAGGGGGGGGGGGGGGCTCAAGGGGGCGGGGGGGCCCCGCTGGCGTCAGCGGAAACCCCGGGCGGCCGCAGGGCCCCCCCCGGCCCCGCCGCGCTGCGTCAGCACCGGGACCCCCCCGGACCCCCCCGGGCAGGAAACCCCCCCCAAAAATGGGGGCGACCCCCCCCAAGTGTCCCGGGAGGGGTTTGGGGGGTCCCGGTCGGGGTTTTGGGGGGACGGGGGGGGCACAATCGGCGGCCACCGCGGTCAGCACGGGTGGCCCCGGGGGGGGCGGGGGGGGGCCGGGCCGTGCGTCAGGCGGTGACGCGGGGCAGGATGTGGGGGGGACACCGGGGGGGGCAAAAAGGGACGGGGGAAACGGGGGGACACGGAGGGGACACGGAGGGGACACGGGGGGGAAAACGGGGGGACACTGGGGGGACACGGGGCAGGATGTGGGGGGGACACCGGGGGGGGAAACGGGGGGACAAAGAGGGGACGCGGGGGGATGGCAGCGTCCCCAAAGGGGGGGACACGGAGGGGGGACATGGGGGGACATTCAGGGGATACGGGGGGGGAAAAACGGGGGGACAAAGAGGGGAAAACCGGGGGGACAAAGAGGGGAAAATGGGGGGGTGGCAGCGTCCCCAATGGGGGGGACAAAGGAGGGAAAACCGGGGGGACACGGCGGGGGAAAAACGGGGGGACATTCAGGGGATACGGGGGGGACACGGGGGGTGGCAATGTCCCCAGTGGGGGGAAAACCGGGGGGACAAAAGGGGGGACAAAAGGGGGGACATTGGGGGGACACGGAGGGAGCACGGGGGGGGGGGGGTGGCAGCGTCCACGGCGTCGCTGCGGGGCCCAGAGCGGCGACACGGGGGGGACGGCGGTGGTGGCGGCGCTGGCTGGGGGGTGGCAGTGTCACTGTGTCACTGTCACTGTGTCACTGTCACCGTGTCACTGTCACTGTGTCACCGTGTCACTGTCGCTGTCACTTTCCCCGCGCCGCTGTCACTGTGTCACTGTGTCGCTGTTTCGGGGCCGCTTTGAAGGGGAATTAGGTCGATTCAGGGGCTCCGGTGCTCGGTTTTGAGGCCGATTTTGAAGTTTTGGGGCTGGGGGGGGGGGAATTGAAGTCCATTTTGGGGCTCCAGGGCTCGGTTTTGGGGCTCCCAGGGGGTTTTGGGGGGTATTTTGGGGCGCCGGGACTCGGTTTTGAGGACGATTTTGGGGTTGGGGGGGGATTGAGGTAGATTTTGGGGCCGAATTTGGGGGTTTTGGGGTATTGAGGTCCATTTTGGGGCTCCAGGGCTGGGTTTTGGGGCCGATTTTGGGGTTTGGGGGGGATTGAGGTCCATTCTGGGGCGCCAGGGCTCTGTTTTGGGGCCGATTTAGGGGGTTTTGGAGATTGGGGGGTGATTGAGGTCCATTCTGGGGCTCCGGGGCTCGGTTTTGGGGCAGATTTTAGGGTTTTTTGGGGTTTTTCGGGGGCTTTAGGACCGCGGCGGAGCCGCGGGCAGGGGGCGTGGCCACCGCGAGGGGCGTGGTCTTGAGGAGGAGGCGCGGCTTTAGGGCGTGGTTTGTTTTGATGCTCTTCGGGCTCTGATTGGCCGATTCTCTTCCCGCCCAAAACATGCCGGTCCCGCCCCTCCTTCTCCTTGCCTTGCTCTGATTGGCTTGCGCACGGCGAGGCGGGAAAAGCTCGGCCAATGAGCGTGCCGGGTGAGGCAGAGGGGGCGGGGCCTGGCTCTGAGGGAAGGGGATATGCCGGAGGGGGGTCGTGAGGGGCCGGGGTCACCATGAGGGGTCACGGAGAGGTTTGGGGTCATTGTGAGGGGAGAAGGTCACCCTGAGGGGTCTGGGGTCACCCTGAACGGACATGGAGCAGTTTGGGGTCACTCTGAGGGGTCTGGGGTCACCCTGAGGGCACCTGGAGGAGCCTGGGGTTCCTTTGGGGGGGGTCTGGGGTCTCTCTTGTTGCTCTGGGGTCCCTTTGAGGGCTCTGAGCCCCCCTTGGGGTGTTTCTGGGATCACCCTGAGGGGTCCGCGATGGGTCTGGGGTCCCTTTGGGGGGTCTGGGGTTCCTCTGCGGGGGTCTGAGCCCCCCTTTGGTGGGTCTGGGGTCCGTTGGGGAGTTTGTGATCCCTTTGGGGGGGTCAGGGGTCTCTTTGGGGGATCTGGGGTCACCCTGAGGGGTCTGTGAGGGGTCTGTGGCCCCTCTGGGGGGACATAGACAGGTCTGGGGTCCCTCTTATGGGGTCCGGGGTCACCCTGAGGGGTCCATGATGACTCTGGGGTCCCCTTTGGGTGGCTCTGGGGTCCCTTTGGTGACTCTGAGCCCCCCTTGGGTGGGTCCGGGGTCACCCTGAGGGGTTCGTGATGGGTCTGGGGTCGCTTTGGGTGGGGGTCCATCCCAGGCCCCCCCATTTTGGTGGCACTGGGGTCACCCTGAGGGGTCCATGATGGGTCTGAGGCCCCTTTGGTGGGTCTGGGGTCCCTTTGGGTGGGGGTCCCGTCCCAGGCCCCCCCATTTTGGTGACTCTGGGGTCCCTTTGGTGGCACTGGGGTCACCCTGAGGGGTCTGTGATGGGTCTGGGGTCCCTTTGGGTGGGGGTCCCGTCCCAGCCCCCCCCATTTTGGGTTGCTCGGGGCTCCCCTTCCCTTCCCCTCCCCCCCCTCCCGGCCGTGCCCCTCCCCCCCCGCCCTTCCCGCCCCCCCCCCTCGATTTCCTGGCCCGGCTCGGCCCTTCCTGCCCCCCCCCCCCCCCGGGAAACGGGACCGGGGGAATTCTCCGGGAATTCGGCAGCGCCGGGAGCCGCCGGCACCACGGTGAGGGGCGGCCACGGGGGCAAAAGGGGGAACTGGGGGGGTTGGAGGGCCCAGAGGGGGAAAAAAGGGGTTTTTTAGGGAAAAAATGGGGGGTTTTTTTGGGAAAATAGGGGGTTTTGAGGGAAAAGGGTGGGAAAAGGGAGGGTTTGGGTGGAAAAAAGAGTGGAAAAAGGGGGGTCTGAGGGGATAAAGAGGGGGAAAATGCAGGATAAAGGCTGGGGAAAGGTGAAAAATGGGAGGTAGAGGGGGGGGAAAGGGGGAAAAAGGGGAATAAAGGATGGGAAAAGGGTAAAGAAGAGGAAAAAAGGGGGGAAAAGGGGGTTTGGGTAGAAAAAGGGTGGGAAAAAGGGTGGGAACAGGGGGGAAAAAGGGGAGGTAAAAGGGAGAAAAAGGGGAAAAGAAAGAAAAAAGGTGGGAAAAGAGGAAGAAGTGTGGGAAAATGGGGATGAAAGGGGAAAATGGGGAGGTAAAGAGGGAGAAAAGGGGGGAAATGGGTGGGAAAAGGGGATTTGGGCAGAAAAAGGGGGGTGGGAGGGTCCCGGGTGGAGCCTGAGGGCGATTTTGGGGAAAATGGGTGAGAAAGGGAGAGTTTGAGCAGTCTGGAGAGAAAAAAGCCCGGAAAAGGCGTTTTTGGGTCGGCCAAAGCTGTGATTTGTTGGTGTGGGCTGCAGGGAGGGTGCCCCAAATCCCCTTTTTTCCCATTTTTCCCCCTTTTTCGGCCTCGCTGTGCAGAGGATGCTCCCCGAGGAGCGCAAGGAGGGCTCGCCCCGCTTCGGGAAGCTCCATTTCCCCGTGGGGCTCTGGATCAACTCCCCCAAGAAGCGCCTGGCCAAGATGAGCCGGCGCTGGCCCAGCGCGGGCTCCGTGCGGTGAGACCCCAAAATGGCCCGTTTTCCGCATTTTTCACCCCAATTTCTCCCCCTTTAATCCCATTCCCCCCGTTTTTCCCCCCCCGTAATCCCATTTTCCCCGTTTTTCACCCCAATTTTTCCCCACCTTTAATCCCATTTCCCCCAGTTTTTCCCCCCTTTAATCCTATTTCCCATGTTTTTCCCCCCTTTGATCCCATTTTCCCCAGTTTTTCCCCATTAATTCAATTTCTCCCCATTTCCCCCCCCTTTAATCCCATTTCCCCCATTCCCCCAATCCCATTTTTCCCCTTTTAATCCCATTTTCCCCCGTTTTATTTCCCCTTTAACCCCATTTCCCCCATTTTCTCCCCTTTTAACCCCATTTTTTCCTCTTTTAATCCCATTCCCCCATTTCCCCCCCATCTTAACCCCATTTCTCCCATTTTCCGCCCATTTTTCCCCCTTTAATCCCATTCCCCCCCTTTTAACCTCATTTCCTCCCCTTAACCCCATTTTTACCCCATTCCCCCCCTTTAACCTCATTTTTCCCCCCATTTTTACCCCATTCCCCCCCATTTCCACCATTTCCCCCCTTTTTAACCCCATTTCCCCCCTTTAACCCCGTTTTTACCCCATTTTCCCCTTTTAACCCCATTTCCCCCCTTTTAACCTCACTTCCCCCCCATTTTCCCCCCTTTTAACCCCATTCTCCCCCCATTTTTACCCTATTTCCCCCCCTTTTAACCCCATTCTCCCCCATTTAACCCCATTTCCCCCCTTTTAAACCCATCCCCCCCATTTCCCCCCCTTTTAACCCCATTTCCCCCTTTTAACCCAATTTTTATCCCATTCCCCCCCTTTTTACCCCATTTTAACCCCATTTCCCCCATTTTAACCCCACTTCCCCCCCTTTTAACCCCATTTCCCCCCCTTTTAACACCATTTTCCCCCCTTTTAACCCCATTTCCCCCATTTGAACCCCATTTCCCCCATTTTAACCCCATTTCCCCCCCTTTAACACCATTTTCCCCCCTTTTAACACCATTTCCCCCATTTGAACCCCATTTTAACCCCATTTCCCCCCCTTTTAACCCCATTTTTACCCCTTTTCACCCCATTTCCCCCCTTTTAACCCCATTTTCCCCCCATTTTTACCCCTTTTCACCCCATTTCCCCCCCTTTTCCCCCCATTTCCCCCCCAGCTCCACCTCCTCGGACACCCCCAGCCGCGCCAGCGACCCCTCGGACCCGCGCCCCATTCCCAGCGCGGCTCCCGCTCCCAAGGCGAAGCCGCCGCGCCACAAGCGCCTCTCCCACCTCTTCCACCGCGCCACCACCAGCACCAGCACCACCAGCACCGCCAGCCCGGGCCACCCTCACTCCCGCTGGGCCAGCGAGAAGAAGCTCAGCGACCTCCGCGACGGCCCCGCCGCCCTGCCGGGCCCCGCGCTGTGCACGCCGAGCCCGCCGTGCATCCTCAAGATCTTCGGCGGGGCCATTTCCCGCGGCGCCAACTACAAGAGCGTCCTGGCCACGCCGCGCTGCAGCGCCCGCGCCCTGGTCCGCGAGGCGCTCGAGCGCTACGGCCTCGACCCCGAGGACTTCGCGCGCTTCGCGCTCTGCGACGTCGTGGGCAGGCCCGGCGGGGCCGGCGGCGCCTGGCAGGGCGAGCACCTGCGCGAGGTGGGCGACGCCGAGCGGCCGCTGCTGCTGCAGGAGCTCTGGAAGCCCAAGGCCGGCTGGTCCCGCCGCTTCGAGATCCGCCGCAGGGAGGACCTGGAGCGGGAGCGGGAGCGCGACGGGGGAGGAGGAGGAGGAGGAGACGAGAGCGGCGAGGGAGGCGACGGCGCCGGTGAGGGGTGGGGCGGCCCTGCCTGCGTCGCTTGGGTTGCCTTTTTACCACGGGTTTACTCCGGGGTTTTTTTGCCCTTATTCCTATTTTTCCCCCGGTTTTTTGCCCTTATTCCCATTTTTTCCCCCGTTTTTGACCCTTGTTTTTTTTTTGCCCTTACTCCTATTTTATCCCCGTTTTTACCCCGGTTTTTTTTTTTGTCCTTATTCCTATTTTCCCCCCGTTTTATCCCCCTTATTCCTATTTTTCCCCGTTTTTTGCCCTTATTACTATTTTACCCCCGTTTTTACCCCCGTTTTTCCCCCGGTGTTTTTGCCCTTATTCCCATTTTCCCCTTGTTTTTTTTTTTTTTTTTTTTTTTTTGTCCTTATTCCTATTTTCCCCCGTTTTTACCCCTTTTTTTTTTTGCCCTTATTCCTATTTTACCCCCGTTTTTTCCCTTATTCCTGTTTCCCCCCCCATTTTTACCCCGGTTTTACCCCGTTTTTTTTGCCCTTCATCCTATTTTACCCCCGATTTTCCCCCGGTTTATTTTGCCCTTAATCCTATTTTCCCCCCGTTTTTCCCCCCGGATTTTTTGCCCTTATTCCCATTTTCCCCCTGTTTTTTTTTTTTTTTTCCCTTAATCCTATTTTCCCCCCGTTTTTTCCCCCTTATTCCTATTTTTCCCCGGTTTTTGCCCTTAATCCTATTTTACCCCCGTTTTTACCCCGATTTTTTTGCCCTTATTCCTATT
Source organism: Agelaius tricolor (assembly GCF_023055355.1). NCBI lineage: Eukaryota > Metazoa > Chordata > Aves > Passeriformes > Icteridae > Agelaius > Agelaius tricolor. The sequence continues at coordinate 36,263 of NW_027269396.1, read as the reverse complement.
TTCCCCCCGGTTTTACCCCGTTTTTTTTTTTTTTTTCCCTTAATCCTATTTTTCCCCCCATTTTTTCCCCCCTTAATCCTGTTTTACCCCCGTTTTTTTCCCCGGTTTTTTTTTTGCCCTTATTCCTACTTTACTCCCGTTTTTATTGCCCTTAATCCTATTTTACCCCCGTTTTTTGCCCTTATTCCTATTTACCCCCGTTTTTACCCCGTTTTTTTTGCCCTTATTCCTATTTTCCCCCGGTTTTTTTGTCTTTATTCCTATTTCCCCCCACCGTTTTTTTCCCCCTTAATCCTGTTTTTCCCCCGGTTTTTTTTCCCTTATTCCTATTTTTCCCCATTTTCCCCCGGTTTATTTTGCCCTTATTCCTATTTTCCAACCCGTTTTTCCCCCGTTTTTCCCCCGTTTTTTATTGCCCTTATTCCTATTTTCCCCCCGTTTTTTCCCCCTTAATCCTGTTTTCCCCCGGGTTTTTTTTTTTTTTGCCCTTATTCCTATTTTCCCCCCGTTTTGCCCACCGTTTTTTTTTGCCCTTAATCCTATTTCCCCCCCGCTTTTTTCCCCTCAATCCTGTTTTTCCCCATTTTTCCCCCTTAATCCCATTTTCCCCCCATTATTTTCCCCCCTTTATTTTTCCTCTTTTTCCCCCCATTTCCCCCAATCCCCACATTCCCACGGTGTCCCTCCCCAAGCCCCCTCCCCACATTTCCCGCCCTCCACCAACGCCCCCTCCCCTCGTTTCCCCAGGGCTGCCGCCCCCCTCCCGCCGCCTGCACCGGAACCGCTCCCGGGCGGCCTCGGGCGGCCCCGCGGCCCCGGCGCGCGGTGACCCCGGCCCGGCCATGCGGCGCAGCATCAGCGACCTCAACCTGAGCACGCGGCGGCGCCAGCGCAAGGCCCTGAGCGTGGCCGGGGGCGGGGACAGCGCGGGCCCCGCCCCCCCGGGACCCCCGCCCGGCGCCCCCGGCACCCCGGAGGGCGGCGATGGGGACGGGGGTCCCGGCCTGGAGCTGCTCTCGCAGTGCCTGATCCAGCCCCCCCGGGACCGCCCCTATTTCCTGCTGCTGCGGGGCTACGGCAAGGAGGTGAGAGGAAAAAAACGGGAAATTCACCCCAAAAATGGGACCGGAGTGACCCCTAAATCCAGAGAAACCACCCCAAAAACGCTCCAAAAAACGGGAAATTCACCCCAAAAATGGGACCGGAGTGAGCCCTAAATCCAGAGAAACCACCCCAAAAAAATCCCCTTTTCTTCCTGCCCGCCCCTATTTCCTGCTGCTGAGGGGCTACAGCAAGGAGGTGAGAGGAAAAAACGGGAAATTTACCCCAAAAATGGGACCGGAGTGAGCCCCAAACCCAGAGAAACCGCCCCAAAAATCCTCCAAAAAAACGGGAAATTCACCCCAAAAATGGGACCAGAGTGAGCCCTAAATCCAGGGAAACCGCCCCAAAAATCCTCCAAAAAAACCCCAGAAATTCACCCCAAAAATGGGACCGGAGTGAGCCCTAAATCCAGGGAAACCGCCCCAAAAATCCTCCAAAAAAACCCCAGAAATTCACCCCAAAAATGGGACCAAAGTGAGCCCTAAATCCAGAGAAATCTCCCCAAAAAAATCCTCCAAAAAAACCCCAGAAATTCACCCCAAAAATGGGACCAGAGTGACCCCTAAATCCAGAGAAATCTCCCCAAAAAAATCCTCCAAAAAAACCCCAGAAATTCACCCCAAAAATGGGACCAGAGTGACCCCTAAATCCAGAGAAACCACCCCAAAAACGCTCCAAAAAACGGGAAATTCACCCCAAAAATGGGACCAGAGTGAGCCCCCCGGGCCCTCCCTGTGAGCCCCCAAACCCAGGGAAACCACCCCAAAAATCCTCCAAAAAAACCCCAGAAATTCCCCCAAAAATGGGACCAAAGTGACCCCCATTTCCCACCCCAAACCCCCCCTTTTTTTTAACCCCAAACTCCCCTTTTTTTCCCCCTTTTTTACCCCATTTCCCACCCCAAACCCCCCATTTTTTTTACCCCAAACCCCCCATTTTTTAACCCCAACCCCCCCATTTTTTTAACCCCAAACCCCCATTTTTTTCCCCCCAAACCCCCCCGTTTTTTCCCCCAAACCCCCCATTTTTTTACCCCAAACCCCCCATTTTTTAACCCCCACCCCCCATTTTTTTACCCCCCAAACCCCCCATTTTTTAACCCCCACCCCCCCATTTTTTTAACCCCAAACCCCCATTTTTTTCCCCCCAAACCCCCATTTTTTACCCCAAACCCCCCATTTTCACCCCATTTCCCCCACAGGACTTCGTCCTTTTCATCATGACCCGCCCCCAGCACATCTTCGGCCGCCTCGACCGCCGCTCCGGGGCGGGGGTCCCGGCCCCCCCCGAGCCCCCCGAGCCCCCTCCCCAAAAACCCGACCCGGGCCCCTTCTCGGTGGTCGACACCTTCCTGGACGCCCCCGACCTCCTCCCCCGGCACTGCCTGGTGCAGGCGGACCCCGCCCCGGGGCTGCCGGGCGGCGGCTGCGACCCCTCCCCGAATTCCGGGGCCCCCCCCTCGGCCACCGTGCGGCCCTTCCGGGGCGCCCCCACCACGCTGAACGGGACCCCCCTGTTCCGCCGGGCGCCGCTGCGCCCCGGGGACCTTTTGGGTCTGGGGGAGCACGTCCTGCTGCTCTACAAGGACCCCCGCGCTGGGGAGGGGGCGCGGCCGCCCTGGGCTCCCCCCCCGCGGCCCCCGATGGGGATTTTGGGGGTGCTGGGGTGCGCGGGCTGCGGGAGGAGCCCCCGGGAGCGGCGGGAGCGGCTGCGGGAGGCGCTGCGGAGCCCCCGCGCCGAGCTCCGGTACCGCCCGCAGGACGAGGGGGCGCTGCTGCGGGACATCCTCAGCATGGACCTGGGCGGCTTCGGGGGGCCCCGGGGGCATTCGGGGGGTCCTGGAGGGGATTCGGGGGGTCCTGATGAGGGTTTGGGGGGTTCCGGGCAAAATTCGGGGGGTCCCGGGCAAAATTCGGGCGGTGCCGATGAGGATTCGGGGGATCCCAGAGGGGATTTGAGGGGTCCTGGGCAGGATTTGAGGGGTCCCGGAGAGGATTTGAGGGGTCCTGGGCAGGATTTGAGGGGTCCCGGAGAGGATTTGAGGGGTCCTGGGCAGAATTTGGGGGGTTCCGGGCAGGATTTGAGGGGTCCCGGGCAGGATTCGGGGGGTCCCGGGCAGGATTTGAGGGGTCCCAAGGGGGATTTGAGGGGTCCCAAAGGGGATTTGAGGGGTCCCGATGAGGATTCGGGGGTTCCCGATGAGGATTCGGGGGGTCCCGAGGAGGATTCGGGGGGTCCCGAGGAGGATTTGGGGGCGCTGGCCCCGGCGTTCCTGCTGGGGCTGTGCCTGGAGCACGCGGCCAAGGAGTTCCCGGCGGGACATTTCCCGGAGCTGCTGGGGAGAGTGGCCGGGATGCTGCGGGAAACGGTCGGGGTGAGCGAGCCGGGAACATTTTGGGGACATTTTGGGACATTTTGGGACATTTTGGGGACACGGGGATTGGGGGAATTTGGGGATATTTGGGGGACATTTCCCGGAGCTGCTGGGGAGAGTGGCCGGGATGCTGCGGGAAACGGTCGGGGTGAGCGAGCCGGGGACATCTGGGGACATTTTGGGGCATTTTGGGAACATTTTGGGGCATTTTGGGACATTGGGGGGGCACGGGGATTGGGGGAATTTGGGGATATTTGGGGACATTTTGGGGACACGGGGATTTGGGGGAATTGGGGGGAACATGGGAGATACTGGGGCCAAAATGGGGCTGAACTGGGAGGGAAACTGGGGCCAAACTGGGATGGAACTGGGAGGGAAACTGGGGCCAAATTGGGGCTGAACTGGGGTGAATTGGGGCCAAACTGGGAGGGAACTGGGAAGGAAACTGGGGCCAAACTGGGGGTGAACTGGGAGGGAAACTGGGGCTGAACTGGGAGGGAAACTGGGGCCATACTGAGGTGAACTGGGAGGGAAACTGGGGCCAAACTGGGGGTGAACTGGGAGGGAAACTGGGGCCAAACTGGGGCTGAACTGGGGCCAAACTGGGACTGAACTGGGAAGGAAACTGGGGCCATACTGGGAGGGAAACTGGTCCATACTGGCCTATACTGGTCCATACTGGTCCATACTGGGGCACTGAGGGTCCCTCGCTCTCCTGGCAGGAGAAAATCAAGGAAATCGGGGACCGGCAGCCGGAGAGGTGAGAGAGACCCAAAACCGCCCAAAATCTCCCCAAAACCGCCCAAAATCTCCCCAAAACCTCCCTGAGATCCCCAAAACCGCCCCAAAACCCCCTCGGGACCCCCAAAACTGCCCCAAACTGCCCCTGGGGACTGGGACAGACTGGGACAGACTGGGACAGACTGGGAGGGCTCCTGGGGCTGTTTTGGGGCCATTTTTGGGGGGATTCTGGGTAGAATTTTGGGGAATTTCTGGGACCCCCACCCAGTCCCAAACCCCTCCCAATTTTGGGGATCCCCCTCCCAATTCCCTTCCAAGTTTGGGGGATCCTGCCCCAATTCCCTCACAATTTTGGGGTCCATCTCACAGTTTTGAGGATCCCCCCCAAACCACTCCCAAATTTGGGATCCCCCCCCTCCCCAAAATCCCTCCCAATTTTTGGGTCCCCCCCAAACCCCAAACCCCTCCCAATTTGGGGTCCCCCAGTCCCAAACCCCTCCCAATTTTGGGATCCCCCCCAAAGTTGGGATCCCCAATCCCAATTTTGGGGTCCCCCCTCACCCAATTTTGGGATCCCCCCCTAACCCCTCCCCAATTTGGTTTATCCCGCTCAATTTTGAGGATCCCCCTCACCCAATTTTGGGCCCCCCCTCACCCAATTTTGGGCCCCCCCTCACCCAATTTTGGGCCCCCCCTCACCCAATTTTGGGATCCCCCCCAAACCCCTCCCCAATTTGGTTTATCCCGCTCAATTTTGAGGATCCCCAATCCCAATTTTGGGGTGTCCCCTCCAATTTTGGGGTCCCCAATCCCAATTTTGGGCCCCCCTCACCCAATTTTGGGGTGTCCCCCCCAATGTTGGGATCCCCAATCCCAATTTTGAGGATCCCCAATCCCAATTTTGGGCCCCCCCTCACCCAATTTTGGGCCCCCCTCACCCAATTTTGGGGTCCCCAATCCAAATTTCCGGTCCCTCACCCAATTTTGGGGTGTCCCCCCCAATTTTGAGGATCCCCAATCCCAATTTTGGGCCCCCCCCCTCACCCAATTTTGGGGTGTCCCCCCCCCACCCTTCGCAGCCCCCCGGACGGGGACCCCCCCCCGTTTCTGGACCTTTCCGGGGTCACCTCGGACCTGCGCCCCCTGCTGGGGTGGCTGGCGAACAGCGTGGAGCTGCTGAACCTGGCGCAGGCGCACCTGCAGGCCCTGGAGGCACAGCTGGACATCGAGGGTACACTGGGATATACTGGGATATACTGGGTTATACTGGGATATACTGGGTTATACTGGGTTATACTGGGTTATACTGGGATATACTGGTTATACTGGGTTATACTGGGTTATACTGGTTTATACTGGGATATACTGATTTATACTGGACTATACTGGTTTATACTGGTTTATACTGGGTTATACTGGTTATACTGGGCTATACTGGGATGCACTGGGTTATACTGGTTATACTGGGTTACACTGGTTTATACTGGGTTATACTGGGATGCACTGGGCTATACTGGGATGCACTGGGTTATACTGGGTTATACTGGTTTATACTGGGTTCTACTGGGTTATACTGGGATGCACTGGGATATACTGGGATGCACTGGGATGGGGTCCTGGGGCGGTTCTGGGGCCAGACCGGACATTTTTGGGGCCGTACTGGGATTTTTGGGGGTATTTGGGGGGAATTTCCCAGTTTTGGGGTGAATCCCTGGGGTTTAGGGGCTGACCCCCATTTTGGGGTAAATTCCCATGGGATTTAGGGGTTTATCCTGGATTTTGGGATTTATCCTATATTTTGGGATGAATTTCCAGGGTTTATCCTGAATTTTGGGGTGAATTCCCGGGATTTAGGGGTTTATCCCAGGTTTATGATCTGGCCCCCATTTTGGGGTAAATTCCCGGGTTTTTAGGGCCGTGCCAGGGGCTGGAGAAAGACCTGGAGAGCTGTGAGGAGGCCCTGGGGTGAATCCCCGCGATTTTGGGGTGATTCCTGTGGGATTATCCTGTGGGATTATGTTTTTTTGGGGTGAATTCCCGGGATTTCAGGGTTTCTCCTGGATTTTGGGATCTGCACCATATTTTGGGGTAAATTCCCGGGTTTTCAGGGCCGTGCCCCGAGCTGGAGAAGGACCTGGAGAGCTGTGACGAGGCCCTGGGCGTGCTGGACGAGGTGATCATGTCCACGTTCCAGCAGAGCGTCTACTACCTGACCAAGGTGAGCCCAAACGCACCTGGGGACCCCAAAATTCACCTGGGGAACACAAAATTCACCTGAGGGATCCCAAATCCCACCTGGGGAACCCAAAATGCACCTGGGGAACCAAAAATTCACCTGGGGAACCCAAAATTCACATGGGGGACCCAAAATTCACCTGGGGAACCCAAAATTCACATGGGGGACCCGAAATTCACCTGAGGGACCCCAAAATTCACCTGGGGGATCCCAAATCCCACCTGGGGAACCCCAAATCCCACCTGGGGGACCCCGAAATTCACCTGGGGAACCCAAAATTCACATGGGGACCCCGAAATTCACCTGGGGAACCCAAAATTCACCTGGGGAACCCAAAATTCACATGGGGGACCCCAAATCCCACCTGGGGGATCCCAAAATTCACCTGGGGAATCCCAAAATTCACCTGAGGGACCTGAAATTCACCTGGGGAACCCAAAATTCACCTGGGGGACCCAAAATTCACCTGGGGAACCAAAAATTCACATGGGGAACCAAAAATTCACATGGGGAACCCAAAATTTGCCTGGGGACCCCGAAATTCACCTGGGGAACCCAAAATGCACCTGGGGACCCAAAATTCACCTGGGGAACCCAAAATGCACCTGGGCACCCCGAAATTCACCTGGGGAACCCCGAAATTCACCTGGGGGACCCCAAAATTCACATGGGGAACCCGAAATTTGCCTGGGGACCCCAAAATTCACCTGGGGAACCCAAAATTCACATGGGGGACCCAAAATTCACCTGGGGAACCCAAAATTCACATGGGGACCCCAAAATGCACCTGGGGAACCCAAAATTCACCTGGGGAACCAAAAATTCACATGGGGAACCCAAAATTCACATGGGGAACCCAAAATTCACATGGGGGACCCGAAATTCACCTGAGGGACCCCAAAATTCACCTGGGGGATCCCAAATCCCACCTGGGGACCCCAAAATTCACCTGAGGGACCCCAAATCCCCTCTAAACTCCCCAAATCCTCCCCAAATCCCCTCTGTAACCCCCCAAATCCCCTCTAAATCCCAAATTCACCCAAATTTCCCCCAATCTCCAGACCCTGTACTCAGCCCTACCGGCCCTACTGGACACCAAATCCCCCCAAATCCCCTCTGAGCCCCAAATTCACCCAAAATCTCCCCAAATCCCCAGACCCTGTACTCAGTGCTGCCCGCCCTGCTCGACACCAAATCCCCTCTAAATGCCCCAAATTCACCCGAATTCACCCGAATTTACCCCAATTTCAGACCCTGTATTCAGCGCTGCCGGCCCTGCTCGACACCAAATCCCCTCTAAATGCCCCAAATTCACCCAAAATGCCCCAAATCTCCATCCCCAGACCCTTTACTCGGCCCTTCCCGCCCTGCTCGACACCAACCCCTCTGAACCCCCCAAAATGCCCCAAATTCACCCAAATTCACCCAAATTCACCCATTTCCAGACCCTTTATTCAGCCCTACCGGCCCTGCTGGACACCAACCCCCCAAACACCCCAAATTCACCCAAATTAACCCAATTCCAGACCCTGTACTCGGCCCTACCGGCCCTGCTCGACACCAAATCCCCTCTAAATGCCCCAAAATGCCCCAAACACCCCAAATTCACCCGAATTTACCCCATTTCCAGACCCTGTACTCGGCCCTCCCCGCCCTGCTGGACACCAACCCCCCAAAAAGCCCCAAACTCACCCAAATTAACCCAAATCTCCCCAAATTTCAGACCCTTTATTCAGCCCTTCCCGCCCTACTGGACACCAAATCCCCTCTAAACCCCCAAAATCCCCCAAATTCACCCAAATTAACCCAAATCTCCCCAATTCCAGACCCTTTATTCAGCGCTCCCCGCCCTGCTGGACACGAACCCCCCAAATTCACCCAAATTCACCCAATTCCAGACCCTTTATTCAGCCCTACCCGCCCTGCTGGACACCAACCCCCCAAACACCCCAAATTCACCCAAATTCACCCAAATTCACCCATTTCCAGACCCTTTATTCAGCCCTACCCGCCCTGCTGGACACCAACCCCCCAAACACCCCAAATTCACCCAAATTCACCCAAATTCACCCAATTCCAGACCCTGTATTCAGCCCTCCCCGCCCTGCTGGACACGAACCCCCCAAAATCCCCCAAAATGCCCCAAATTCACCCAAATTCACCCGAATTTACCCCAATTCCAGACCCTCTATTCGGCCCTCCCCGCCCTGCTGGACACGAACCCCCCAAAATGCCCCAAATTCACCCAAATTAACCCAAATCTCCCCAATTCCAGACCCTGTACTCGGCCCTTCCCGCCCTACTGGACACCAAATCCCCTCTAAACCCCCAAATGCCCCAAAATGCCCCAAATTCACCCAAATCTCCCCAATTCCAGACCCTCTATTCGGCCCTCCCCGCCCTGCTGGACACGAACCCCCCAAAATGCCCCAAATTCACCCAAATTAACCCAATTCCAGACCCTTTACTCGGCCCTCCCGGCCCTGCTGGACACGAACCCCTCTAAACCCCAAAATCCCCTGAATTTACCCCAATTCCAGACCCTGTACTCGGCCCTTCCCGCCCTGCTGGACACGAACCCGTTCGCGGGCGCGGCGGAGCCGCGGGCGGGGCCGGACGGGGGCGGGGTCCCCGCGGGGCTGCGGCCGCCCCTGGCCGTGTTCAGCGCCGTGCTGGGGCTGACGCGCGAGTGCCGCCTGCACCCCGAGCTGGCCTCGCAGACCTTCGGCTACCTGTTCTTCTTCTCCAACGCGTCCCTCTTCAACACCCTCATGGAGAAAGGTCAGATTTGGGGTGATTTATAGGGGATTTGGGGTGATTTATATGGGATTTATGGGGTTTATAGGGGTTTATAGGGGTTTGGGGTGTCCCAGACCTTCAGCTACCTGTTCTTCTTCTCCAACGCGTCCCTCTTCAACACCCTCATGGAGAAAGGTCAGGATTTGGGGTGATTTATAGGGGATTTGGGGTGATTTATATGGGATTTGGGGGGTTTATAGGGGTTTATAGGGGTTCATAGGGGTTTATAGGGAGTTTGGGGCATCCCAGACCTTCGGGTACCTGTTCTTCTTCTCCAACGCCTCGCTCTTCAACACCCTCATGGAGAAAGGTCAGGATTTTGGGGGGAATTTGGGGGGTGTTTGGGGAATTTGAAAATCTGAAAAAAAAATTTTTAAAAATCTGAAAAATATCTGAAAAAAAAACCCTGAAAAAAATCTGAAAAAAAAGATCTGATTAAAATTATTAAAAATCTGCTAAAAATCTGAAAAAATCTGGATAAAATCTGATTAAAATGAAAAAAAAATCTGATAAAAATCTGAAAAAATCTGAAAAATTCTGAAAAAAATCCGATAAAAATCTGAAAAAAATCTCAAAAAAAATCCGAAAAATTAAAAAAAAATCTGAAAAAAATCTGAAAAAAATCTCAAAAATATCTGGATAAAAATCTGCTAGAAATGTGTGAAGAGCCCGAAGTAACCCCAAACGTTCTTGCTCCCCAGGCAGCGCGGGGCCGTTCTTCCAGTGGTGGGTGGGCGTCCGGCTCCGCACCAACCTGGACCTGGTGCTGGACGGGCTGGGGGCGCTGGGGCTGGGCGACATCGCCGGGGACTTCTTCAGGAAACTCTCGGCCACGGCCAACCTGCTGTGCACGCCCCGCGGCTGCCTGGAACAGGTGAGCACACCTGGGATACACCTGGGCATCATAAACACACCTGGGCACACCTGGGATACACCTGGGTACAGCTGGGGATATCACAGATACACCTGGGTACAGCTCTCGGCCACGGCCAACCTGCTGTGCACGCCCCGTGGCTGCTTGGAACAGGTGAGCGCACCTGGGATACACCTGGGCACACCTGGGCATCATAAACACACCTGGGGTACACCTGGGATACACCTGGGGATATCACAGACACACCTGGGCACACCTATGAGACACCCATGACACACCTGTGAGACACCTGGGCACACCTGGGGATATCACAGACTCACCTGGGGGCACCACAGACTCACCTGGGCACACCTGGGGCACACCTATGACACACCTGGGCACACCTGGGTATACCTGGGGCACACCTGGGGGCATCACAGACACACCTGGGCACACCTGGGGGCACCACAGACACACCTGAGCACACCTGGGGCACACCTATGACACACCTGGGCACACCTGGGTATACCTGGGGCACACCTGGGGGCATCACAGACACACCTGGGCACAACTGGGGGCACCACAGACACACCTGAGCACACACCTGTGCACAGCTGGGGGCATCACAAACACACCTGAGCACACACCTGGGCACAGCTGGGGGCATCACAAACACACCTGAGCACACACCTGGGCACAGCTGGGGGCACCACAAACACACCTGAGCACACACCTGGGCACACCTGCTCACACCTGTGCACACCTGGGGGCACCACAGACACACCTGGGCACACACCTGCACACACCTGCTCACACCTGTCCGTGTCCCCAAGGCCACCTGGGCGCGGCTCCGGGCCGAGTTCCCGGCGCTCTCACCTGCGCAGCTGCACCACGTGCTCAGGCACTACCGGCTGGGGCGGGGCCGGGCGGCCCCACCCGCCTGGAGCCCCGCCCCCGAGGAGAGCGCGGCCGCCACCACAGGTGAGCCACGCACCTGGGGGGTGCACGTGTGTGTGTAATACACCTGTGTCACACCTGTGTGTGTGTTATACACCTGTGTTATACACCTGTGTGTGTGTGTGATGCACCTGTGTGTGTGTGTGTGTGTGTGTGTGTGTAATACACCTGTGTCACACCTGTGTGTGTGAGATACACCTGTGTGCGTGTGTGTGTGTGTGTAATACACCTGTGTCACACCTGTGTGTGTGTTATACACCCGTGTTATACACCTGTGTGTGTGAGATACACCTGTGTGTGTGTGCGTGTGTGTGTTATACACCTGTGTCACACCTGTGTGTGTGTTATACACCTGTGTTATACACCTGTGTGTGTGTGTGAGATGCACCTGTGTCACACCTGTGTGTGTGTTATACACCTGTGTGTGTGTGATACACCTGTCACACACCTGTATCACACACCTGTCACACCCTCTGTGTGTGTTATACCCCTGTGTCACACCTGTCACACACCTGTGTGTGTTATACACCTGTGTGTGTTATATACCTGTCACACCTGTGTCACACCTGTGTGTGTGTGTGTTATATACCTGTGTCACACCTGTGTCACACCTGTGTGTGTTATACACCTGTGTGTGTTATATACCTGTCACGCCTGTGTCACACCTGTGTGTGTGTGTGTTATACCCCTGTGTCACACCTGTCACACACCTGTGTCCCCCCCTGTGTCACCCCCAGGTGAGTTTCTGGTAGGTTTTGGGGGTGATTTTAGGGTGATTTTGGGGTGATTTTGGTGGTTTTTGGGTGTCCCTCCCAGGTGACATCTTCGAGAGTTTCTCGGGGGATTTTGGGGTGATTTTAGGGTGATTTTGGGCTGATTTTGGTGGGTTTTGGGTGTCTCCCCCAGGTGACATCTTTGGGATGTTTTTTGGGGTGATTTGGGGCTGATTTTGGTGTTATTTTGGGCTGATTTTGGTGGCTTTTGGGCGGATTTTGGGGGTGATTTTGAGGTGACTTTGGGGGGTGATTTTGGGCTGATTTTGTTGGTTTTTTGGGCTGATTTTGGGCTGATTTTGGGGGGTCATTTTGGGCTGATTTTTGGGGTGATTTTGGTGATTTTTGGGCTGATTTTGGGGGGTGATTTTTGGGCCGATTTTGTTGTTTTTTGGAGTGATTTTGGGCTGATTTTTGGGCTGATTTCGGTGCTTTTTGGGTCCCCCCCAGGTGACATTTTCGAGTTTCTCGGGGGATTTTGGGGGGTGATTTTGGGCTGATTTTATTGGTTTTTTTGGGCTGATTTTGGGCTGATTTTTGGGGTGATTTTGGTGCTTTTTGGGCCCCCCCAGGTGACATTTTCGAGAGCTTCTCGGACCACCCCCCGCTCCTGCTGCCCACCCGGGGCTTCCGCCTGCGCCCGGGGGTGCCCCTGGGCCCGGGGGGGCTCCTGAGCCCCCTCCTCAAAATCCGGCGGCGCCTCTGGGAGCTCGAGGGGGGCGACGACCTCTGAGACCCCCAAAAAATAACCCAAAATAGCCTAAATACCCCCCAAAATAACCCCCAAAATCACCCCCAAAAAATAACCCAAAATAACCCAAAATCCCCCCAAAATAACCCCCAAAATACCCCAAAATCCCACCCAAAATACCCCCCAAAATAACCCCCAAATCCCCCCAAAATAACCCAAAATCCCCCCCAAAATAACACCCAAATCCCTCAAAAATACCCCCAAAATACCCCAAAATCCCACCCAAAATCCCCCCCAAAATACCCCAAAATCCCCCCAAAATAACCCCTAAAATAATCCCAAAATCCCCCCCAAAATAACCCAAATACCCCAAAATCCCCCTGAGACCCCTCCCCAAAATCCCCCAAAATCCCCTGAAACCCCCCCCCCAAATTACCCAAAAAACACCCGAGACCCCCCCTCCCCAAACCCCCCAAATTCCTCCCAATTTCCCCAAAATCCCCCCCAGATCTGTGTGGGGGGGAGGGGTCGCACACGGAGACCCCTCCCCAAATAAAGGAGAGACGGCGACATCGGGGTGAGAGTCGGGGGGGATTTGGGGAAATTTGGGGGGTCCTGAGGGGGATTTGGGGGGGATTTTTTGGGGATTTTGGGGAAATTTGGGGGATCCTGGGGGGGGATTTGGGGGGGATTTTTTGGGATTTTGGGTGGGGTTCTGGAGGGATTTTGGGGAAATTTGGGAGATCCTGGGGGGATTTGGGGGGGGGGCTTTTTTGGGGATTTTGGGGAAATTTGGGGGATCCTGGGGGGGATTTTTTGGGATTTTGGGGGGCGTTCTGGAGGGATTTTGGGGAAATTTGGGGGATCCTGGGGGGGATTTTAGGTGTCCAAGGGGAGATCTGGGGGTCCTGGGGGGAATTTTGGGGGTAGTTTGGGGGTCCTGGGGGGGTTTTAGGGGTTCGGGGTGGGATTTGGGGGTTCCTGGGGGGGATTTTGGGGAATTTTGGGCAATTTCGGGGGGTTTTAGTGGCGGGACCCCTCCCCAAATCACGCGAGGCCCGGGGGGGGGAGGGGTCGCTACTCCTCCTTTATTTGGGGGGGGTCCTGGTGCTCCTGGGGGTCCCCGCGACGGAGGCAGAACCTGGGGGCGGGGCTTAGATTAGGCCACGCCTCCGGAGGAGGAGCAGGGGGCGCGGCCTCACGGCTGGGCGTGGCTTCTTCACCTACGCCCCCAGAATCGCCCTGAAACCGCCAAGATTCTCCTGAAACCCCCCCAAAATTCTCCCGGAACCCCCCCAAATTCCTTCCGGGACCCCCAAAACTCCCCAAAATCCTCAGGAAATCCCCCCCAGGATCCCCAAACCCCCCAAAATCCCCCCAAAATTCCCCAAAAATCCCCCGAAATCCCCCCGCGACCCCCAAATTCCCCCGAAATCCCCCGAAAATCCCCCCGGGCTCACCAGGCGATGCCCGCGGCCACCAGCACTGTCGCGATAGTCGTGACGGCGATGGCGGCGAGCGCGGCCGGGGGGAGCCCCCCGGGGTGGGCGCGCGGGGGGGGCGGGGCCTCGCCCTGGAGCCGGGGGCGGGGCACGACTGCGGGGGGGAGGGGCGTCAGTGGGGGCGGGGATCTGGGGGATTGGGGGCGGGGCCTTGGGAGGGATTTTGGGGGTCCCGAGGAGGTTTTGGGGGTCCTAGGGGGATTTTGGGGAGAATTTTGGGGGTCCCGGGGGGATTTTGGGGCAATTTGGGGGCAATTTGGGGGTCCTGGGGTGGGATTTTGGGGGTCCCGGCGGGATTTTTTGGGGGAATTTTGGGGCAATTTGGGGGTCCTGGGGTGGGATTTTGGGGGTCCCGGGGGGATTTTTGGGGGAATTTTGGGGTGATTTGGGGGGGTCCTGGGGGGATTTGGGGAAGGGGTCGTGGGGGGATTTTTGGGGGTGTTTCAGGGATTTTTTGGGGATATTTCGGGGCATTTCTGGGGTAATTTTAGGGATATTTTGGGGTTTATTTCGGGCATATTTCGGGGATATTTTGGGGATGTTTAGGGGTTTATTTTGGGCGTATTTTTAGGGGTATTTGGGAAATATTTCAGGGGTATTTAGTGGGCATTTTGGGGATATTTTGGGGGATATTTCGGGGACATTTTGGGCGGTGTTTTGGGAATATTTAAGGGATACTTTGGGGCTATTTAGCAGCTATTTTGCGGCACATTTCGGGCCCGTTTCAGGTTCATTTCGGGGCCCATTTCGGGCACATTTCGGGTACATATCGGGCCCCTTTTGGGGCACATTTCGGGGCACATTTTGGGTTCATTTCGGGTTCATTTTGGGCACATTTCGGGCCCATTTCGGGCTCATTTCAGGTTCATTTTGGGGTACATTTCGGGTACATTTCGAGCCCGTTTCGGGGCACATTTCGAGCCCATTTCGGGCCCATTTCGGGGTTCATTTCGGGGTGCATTTCGGGGTTAATTTCGGGCACATTTCGGGGTGCATTTTGGGCCCATTTCGGGGTACATTTCGGGCACAATTCCAGCCCATTTCGGGCACATTTCGGGGCACATTTCGGGCTACATTTTGGGCACATTTCGGGTACATTTCGGGCCCCTTTTGGGTTCATTTCGGGTACATTTCGGGGTACATTTTGGGCACATTTCGTGCCCGTTTCGGGGCCCATTTCAGGGTGCATTTTGGGCACATTTCGGGCCCATTTTGGGCACATTTCGGGGTGCATTTCGTGCCCATTTCGAGCCCATTTCGTGCCCATTTCGAGCCCATTTCGGGGCACATTTCGTGCCCATTTCGTGCCCATTTCGTGCCCATTTCGAGCCCATTTCGGGGCACATTTCGAGCCCATTTCGAGCCCATTTCGGGGCACATTTCGAGCCCATTTCGGGGCACATTTCGAGCCCATTTCGGGCCCATTTCGAGCCCATTTCGTGCCCATTCCGAGCCCGTTTCGTGCCCGTTTCGGGGCGCTCACCGGTGACGTTGAAGTGCAGCTGCGAGCCCGCCCGCCCGCCGGGGCCGCGCATGAGGCACCGGTACCGCCCCGCGGCCGCCGCCGCCGCCGCCTTCAGCTCCAGCACCGGCCCGGGGCCGCTCCGCAGCAGCCGCTCCGCGGGCGGGGGGCGCGGCCGGGCCGGGCCGGGGGGCGCGGGGCCCTCCTGATTTTGGGGAGGGGGCGCGGGGGGCTCCGGAACCGCCCCCGGCCCCTCCAGGCGCTGCAAGGGGGAGAAAAAGGGGTCCTGGGGGGCGTTTTTGGGGAGAATTTGGGGTTTTGGGGAGGGGGTGTGGGGGTCCCGAACCTCCCCTGCTTTTGGGGAGGGGGCGCGGGGGGCTCCGGAACCGCCCCCGGCCCCTCCAGGCGCTGCAAGGGGAGAGAAAAAGGGGTCCTGGGGGGCGTTTTTGGGGAATTTTTAGGGAATTTGGGGGATTTGGGTAATTTGGGGAGGGGGCGCGGGGGGCTCCGGAACCGCCCCCGGCCCCTCCAGGCGCTGCAAGGGGGAGAAAAAGGGGTCCTGGGGGGCGTTTTTGGGGAATTTTTGGGGTTTTTGGGGAAATTTTTGGGGGTTCCAAGGGCGAATTTCGGGAGGGATTTTGGGGGGTCCCGGGGGGATTTTAGGGGGGGGTCCCAGAGGGGATTTTTGGGGGGATTTTTTGGGAATTTGGGGCAGGTTTTTGGGGGTTCCGAGGGCGAATTTCGGGAGGAATTTTGGGGCATTTGTGGGGGAATTTGGGAGGTTCCAAGGGCGAATTTCGGGAGGGATTTTGAGGATTCCCGGGGAGGGATTTTTAAGATTTTTTGGAGGTGAATTTGGGGGGTCCCGAGGGGGATTTTTGAGGATTTTTTGGGGAATTTTTTGGGGGTTCCGAGGGGGAATTTTGGGGCATTTGGGGGGGGCATTTGGGGGGGTTCCGAGGGCGAATTTCGGGAGGGATTTTGGAGGGTCCCAGGGGGGGAATTTGGGGAGAATTTGGGGGAAATTTCTGGAGTGATTTTGGGGTGTCCCAGAGGGATTTTTGAGGATTTTTTGGGGAGAATTCGGGGGAAATTTTTTGGGGTTCAAAGAGCGAATTTCGGGCTGTTTTTAGGGGGGTTCCCAGGAGGGGTTTATGAGGATTTTTTTGGGGAATTTGGGGGAAATTTCGGGAGGGATTTTTTGGGGATTTTTGGGGGGATTTGGGGCAATTTGGGGAGGGATTTTGGGGGGTCCCGGGGGGGATTTTTTGGGGGATTTTTGGGGGGGATTTTTGGGGGATTTCGGGAGGGATTTTGGGCGGTCCCAGGGGGGATTTTTTGGTGGGATCTTTGGAGGATTTGGGGCAATTTGGGGAGGGATTTTGAGGGGTCCCGGGGGGGATTTTGGGGGGATTTTTTGGGGATTTTTGGGGAAATTTCGGGAGGGATTTTGGGGGGTCCCGGGGGGGATTTTTTTGGGGATTTTTTGGGGGATTTTTGGGGGATTTGGGGCAATTTGGGGAGGGATTTTGAGGGGTCCCGGGGGGGATTTTGGGGGGATTTTTTTGGGATTTTTGGGGAAATTTCGGGAGGGATTTTGGGGGGTCCCGGGGGGGATTTTTTTGGGGATTTTTGGGGGGATTTTTGGGGGATTTTGGGCAATTTGGGGAGGGGTACCTGGTAGAAGCTGTAGGTTTTGGCGCCGTGGGACGCCCCGTGCCAGGGCAGGGCGCAGTCCAGCACCAGGTCCTGCCCCTCCTCCACCCACAGCTGCCGCTCTGGGGGGGGGGGGGAGGGGGGTGAGACCCCTCCCCAAATCCCCTCGAGCCGCCCCCACCCCCGGGTTCACCCCAGCAGACCCCTCCCCAATTTGGGAGGGGCGGGAGGCACCGAAATGGCCCCAAAAATCCCCATGGGACCCCCCCAAAACATCCCCTGGAACCTCCCAAAATCCCCCCCGAGACCCTCCCCAAAAATCCCCCGGAATCCCCCCAAAAAAATCCCCCAAAAGTTCCTCAAAACCCCCAAAAAAATCCCCCTGAGACCCTCCCCAAAAATCCCCCGAGACCCCCAAAAAAATCCCCCCAGCACCCCCCAAAAGTCCCTCAGAACCCCCAAAAAAATCACCCCGAGACCCTCCCAAAATCCCCCGGAATCCCCCCAAAAAAATCCCCCCAGGACCCCCCAAAAGTCCCTCAGAACCCCCAAAAAATCCCCACGAGACCCTCCCCAAAAATCCCCCTGAGACCCCTCCCCAAAACCCCCTAAAATCCCCCCGGGACCCCCCAAAACCCCTCTGGGACCCCCCAAAATCCCCCCAAGACCCCCAAAAAATCCCCCCAGGACCCCCCAAACCCCCCGGGACCCCCCAAATCCCCCCTAGGACCCCCGGTTCCCCCCTCACTGCCACAGTCCAGGCCCCCCAAAACCCCTCCCGGGACCCCCAAATCCCCTCTGGAACCCCCCAAAATCCCCTCTGGAACCCCCCAAAATCCCCCCCAAATTCTCCCCAAAAATCCCCAAAATCCCCCCGGCACCCCCCAAACCCCCCGGGACCCCCCAAATTTCCCCAAATCCCCCCAAGGACCCCCGGTTCCCCCCTCACTGCCACAGTCCAGGGCCCCCAAAACCCCCCCGAGACCCCCAAATCCCCTCTGGAACCCCCCAAAATCCCCTCTGGAACCCCCCAAAATCCCCCCCAAATTCTCCCCAAAAATCCCCCCGGGACCCCCCAAACCCTTGGGGACCCCCCCAAATTTCCCCAAATCCCCCCAAGGACCCCCCCTGACCGCCGCAGTCCAGGCCGCGGTTGCAGGCGAAGCGGGTGAGGTTGCAGAAGATGCACTCGATCCACAGCACCTCCATCCGCCCTGCGGCGATTTTGGGGCAAATTCCGGCGGTTTTGGGTTCGCCCGGGGGAATCCGCGCCCCCAAAATCCCCACCCCGAACCCCCCCCCCCCCGGCCCCGCTTACCGCATTTATTGGGGCAATAAACTGTGGGAAAAAGGGGAAATCGGGTTAAAAATGGGAGTGGGGTTTGGGGGGGATTTGGGGCATTTTGGGGAGAATTTGGGGAAAATTTGGGCGAAATTTTTGGGGTTCCGAGGGCGAATTCCTGGAGGGATTTTGGGGTGTCCCGGGGGGGATTTTTTTTTTTGAATTTGAGGGAAATTTTGGGGGGTTCCAAGAGTGAATTTCGGGAGGGATTTTGGGGGGTCCCAAAGGGGATTTTTGAGGATTTTTTGGGGGAATTTGGGGAGAACTTGGGGGAAATTTTGGGGGGTTCCAAGGGTGAATTCCTGGAGGGATTTTGGGGTGTCCCGGGGGGGATTTTAAGGGGATTTTTTTGGGAATTAGGGGGAAATTTTGGGGGGTTCCAAGAGCGAATTCCAGGAGGAATTTTGGGGGCGTCCCAAAGGGGAATTTTGGGGATTTTTTGGGGAGAATTTGGCGGAATTTGGGGGGGGTTCCAAAAGGGCAAAATTCCGAAGGGATTTTGGGGGTGTCCCAGGGGGGATTTTTGAGGATTTTTTGTGGGGAATTTGGGGAGAATTTGGGGGAAATTTTGGGAGGAATTTGGGGGGTTCCAAGGGCGAATTTCAAGAGGAATTTTGGGGATTTTTGGGGGGATTCCAAGGGCGAATTTCGGGAGGGATTTTGGGGGGGTCCCAGAGAGAATTTTAGGGGTTCCCAGGGGGATTTTTGAGGATTTTTTGGGGAGAATTTGGGGAGGATTTTAGGGGGTTCTAAGGGCGAATTTTGGGAGGGATTTTGGGGGTTCCCAGAGGGGATTTTTGAGGATTTTTTTGGGAGGAATTTGGGGGAAATTTTGGGGGGTTCCAAGGGTGAATTTCGGGAGGGATTTTGGGGGTTCCCAGAGGGGATTTTGGGGTGTTTTTGGGGCGTTTTGGGGTCCCACCCTGGCTCTGGAAACGCTTCATGAGCCGCTCAAAGTCCTCCTTGATCTCGCGCATGGCCCAGAGCAGCTCCTGGTAAATTTGCTGGTCTGGGGGGATTTGGGGCAGTTTGGGGCTTTTTGGGGCGTTTATTTTAATTAAATTAATTAAACCCCAATAAAATCCCATTTAAACCTCAGTAAATCCCTAAAAATTACTCAAATTAAAGCCCAATAAAATCCCAATTAAACCCCAATAAAAGCCAAATAAACTCCAATAAATCCCCCAAAAAATGACCTAATTAAACCCCAATAAATCCCTAAATATGACCCAATTAAACCCCAATAAAAACCCAAATAAAAACTCAAATAAATCCCCAAAAATTACCCAAATTAAACCCCAATAAATGGCACAATTAAAGCCCAATAAAAACCCAGTTAAATCCCAATAAAAACTCAATTAAACCCCAATAAAAACCCAAATAAAAACTCAAAGAAGTCCCTAAAAATTACCCAAATAAATCCCAAATAATCCCCGTTTAAACCCAAATAAATCCCCAATTACACCCCAATAAATCACCCAATTAAAGCCCAATAAACCCCAATAAATCCTCAATTAATCCCCAATTAAACCCCAATAAAACCCCAATAAACTCCCAATTAAACCCCAATTAAACTCAAATAAAACCCTAATTAAACCCCAATAAATCCCCAATAAATCCCCAATAAATCACCCAATAAATCACCCAATTAAACCCCAATAAAACCCCAATTAACTCCCAATAAATCACCCAATTAAACCCCAATTTAACCCCAATTTAACCCAAATAAATCCCCAATAAAACCCCAATAAATCACCCAATAAATCACCCAATAAATCCCCAATTAAACCCCAATAAAACCCCAATAAATCCCCAATAAAACCCCAATAAATCACCCAATAAATCCCCAATTAAACACCAATAAAACCCCAATAAATCCCCAATTAAACACCAATAAAACCCCAATAAATCCCCAATAAATCCCCAATTAAACCCCAATTAAACCCCAATAAATCACCCAATTAATCCCCAATTAAACCCCAATTAACCCCGCGATGCCCGGGCGAGTTTTCGGGGCGGATTTTTTGGGGTCCCCCCCCGGTTTCGGGGTCACCTTGGGGCTCCTGGGCCATGACCCTGCTCAGCGTCCGGCGGAAATTGCTGGAGGCTTCCTCCAGGGTGGCCTGGTCTGGGGAGGGGTCCCGGGGGTCGCGGGGGTCACTCGGACCCCCCCGGACCCCCCCCCAAATCCCAAAAACCCCGAAATTCCCCCCAAAAACCCCGAAATTCCCCAAAACCCCCAAAACTCCACCCAAAATCCGCCCCCAAATCCCCTTCCCGGCCCCCCCCCCCCGTCCGGATTTTGGGATGAATTTGGGGAGGGGTCTGGGGGGGGTTGGGGAGGATTTTGGGGAGGTTTTTGGGGGGATTTGGGGAGGTTTTTGGGGAGATTTTTGGGGGGATTTGGGGAGGATTTTGGGGAGATTTTTGGGGGGATTTGGGGAGGATTTTGGGGGAGGTTTTTGGGTGATTCAGGAGGGGATTTTGGGGGGGGGATTTGGGGGATTCAGGAGGGGATTTGGGGGTAATAAATCAGGTTTCGGGTAATGTGGGGAGGGGTCGGCACTGACCGATGACCCCCATGAAGCTGCGCGGGTCCCGGGCAGGATTTGGGCAGGATTTGGGCAGGATTTGGGGGTTTTTAGGTGGATTTTGGGGGGATTTGGGGGTGCCGGGGATCCCCGGGATGGATCGAGGTTTTCAGGGCAGGTTCCGGGTAATTTGGGGAGGGGTCGTCACTGACCGATGACCCCCATGAAGCTGCGCGGGTCCCTGGGGCGGGATTTGGACAGGATTTGAGGAGGTTTTGGGGGGGATTTGGGGGTCCCATAGGGGGTCTGTGATCCCCGGACAGGCAGGGGAGGATCGCAGGGGATTTGGGGAGGGGGTCGTCACTGACCGATGACCCCCATGAAGCTGCGCGGGTCCCTGGGGCAGGATTCGGGGTTATTTGGGGAGGTTTTTGGGGGGATTTGGGCAGGATTTGGGGGTCCCATAGGGGGTCTGGGGTCCCGGGACAGGCAGGGCAGGTTCCGGGTAATTTGGGGAGGGGTCGTCACTGACCGATGACCCCCACGAAGCTGCGCGGGTCCCGGGCAGGATTTGGGCAGGATTTGGGGGTTTTTGGGTGATTCAGGAGGGGTTTTTGGGGGGATTTTTTGGGGATTTTGGGGGGATTTGGGGTCCCGGGGATCCCAGGGATGGGTTGCGGTTTTCAGGGCAGGTTCCGGGTAATTTGGGGAGGGGTCGTCACTGACCGA
Source organism: Agelaius tricolor (assembly GCF_023055355.1). Classification (NCBI taxonomy): domain Eukaryota; kingdom Metazoa; phylum Chordata; class Aves; order Passeriformes; family Icteridae; genus Agelaius; species Agelaius tricolor. Next base: position 14,513 of record NW_027269396.1, on the reverse strand, counting down.
TGACCCCCATGAAGCTGCGCGGGTCCCGGGCAGGATTTGGGCAGGATTTGGGCAGGATTTGGGCAGGATTTGGGGAGGTTTTGGGGGTCCCATAGGGGGTCTGGGGTCCCGGGACAGGCAGGGCAGGTTCCGGGTAATTTGGGGAGGGGTCGTCACTGACCGATGACCCCCATGAAGCTGCGCGGGTCCCGCGGCAGCCGCGCCAGCCCCAGCACCCCCCGCAGCACCAGGGTCCCCAGGCGCCCCCGCGCCGCGGGCTCCGCCGGCAGCGCCCGCTCCAGGAAGGGCCCCAGGAGCTGCCCCAGCGCCGCCCCCGCCGCGGGGTCGCACAGGACGCAGCCCCCGGCGCCCCCCGGCAGCCCCCAGACCCACACGGCCCCGAGCAGCGCCCAGAGCAGCAGCGGCCGCCGCATGGCGACAACGGGAACGGAAAACGGGGAGGGGGGAAAAACGGACGGGGAGGGGGCAACGGACGGGAGGGGCCGGTAACGGCGGGGGGGGGGGGGAAAGGGAGTGGGGGGGCTTGGGGGGGGCTCTTTGAGGGGGTTTTGGGGGGATTTGAGGGGGTTTGGAGAGGATTTGGGGGGGTTTGGGGAGTGTTTGGGGGGGTTTGGGGGCTCTTTGAGAGGGTTTGGGGCGGTTTGGGGGGTCCTGAGGGGGTTTGGAGAGGATTTGGAGGGTCCTGAGGGGATTTGGGCGGGATTTGAGGGGGTTTGGGGGGGATTTGAGGGGGTTTGGGAGGATTTGAGGGAGTTGGGGGGGGATTTGGGGGATTTTGGGGGGTCCTGAGGGGGTTTGGGGGGGATTTGAGGGGGTTTGGGGGGATTTGGGGGGGATTTGAGGGGATTCGGGAGTGTTTGGGGGGATTTTGGGGGTCCTGAGGGGGTTAGGGGGGTTTGAGGGGTCCTGAGGTGGTTTGGGGGCTTTTTGAGGGTGTTTGGGAGGGATTTGAGGGGGATTTGGGGGGGTCCTGAGGGGTTCTGAGGGAGACTGGGGAGGATTTTGGGGAGTTCTTGGGGGGGATGGAGGGGTTTGATGGGATTTTGGGGGGGATTTGAGGGGATTTTGGGGGTCCTGAGGGAGTTTGGGGGGGATTTGAGGGGTCCTGGGGGAGTTTTGGGTCCTGAGGGGGTTTTGTTGGGGGCTTGGTGTCAGTAACGGCCAATATCGGAGATTTTATGGTGAAAATTGAGATTTTTCAGGTGAATATCAGAGATTTTGGGGGTCCAGAGGGGTTTTAGGGGCGGTTTTTGGGCGTTCTGGGGTCGGTAACGGTCGGGGAACCGCCGGTAACGGAGATTTGAGGCAGATAACGGAGATTTTGGGGGTTCCGGGGCCGGTAACGGCCGGGCCCTTTCGGTAACGGAGATTTTGGGGTGAAAATGGAGATTTTTGGGGTGAATAACGGAGATTTGGGGTCAATAACGGAGATTTTGGGGGGAATAACGGAGATTTGAGGCAGATAACGGAGATTTTGGGGGTTCCGGGGCCGGTAACGGCCGGGCCCTTCCGGTAACGCAGATTTTGGGGTGAAACGTTTGATTTGGAGTGATTTGGGGCGTTTTTGTGGGATTTCGGGCGGATTTGTGGGGTTTGGGGGCACGTTTCGGGCGGATTTTGGGGCAATTTCCGAGATTTTTGGGGTCGGTCCCGGCTCCCCCTCACGCCAAGCACCGCCCCCCTCAGCCTCTGATTGGCCGGGAGCTCAGCGGCGCCTCCCGATTGGCTGAGATCGGAGGCGGCGGGGAAGTAGGCGTGACCTCCAGGCGCCGCCGCTTCCGATTGGCCTCCGGGGGTGTCCCGCGGGAGGCGCTGATTGGCTGCGGCTGCGGGAAAGGGGCGGGGCGTGGCTGCCCTCAGGCGGTCACGTGACGCGGGTGTCGCGTGGAGCGCGCGCGGAGCGGCCGCAGGTGGGTGCGGGGAGGGGGTGGGGGGGGAGGGGCAAAGGGGGGGTTTGGGTCACGTGGAGGGGGAGCCGGGATCACGTGACAGCGCCCAGGTAACCCCCCAGGTGTGCCCGGAGCGTGCGGGTGTCACGTGACCCCCCCCCGGTGACCTTGCCGTGACCTCCCCAGGTGTGGCCCAGGTGTGCCCAGGTGTGTCCCCAGGTGTGTCCAGGTGTGCCCAGGTGTGCCCAGGTGTGCTCACCTGCCCGCAGGTGTGGCCATGGCCGCCGCCCGCCTGGGCTGGCCCCGCCCGGGCTCCTCGGTTCTGTTCCTGTGCGATCTCCAGGAGCGGTTCCGCGGCTCCGTCGCCGCCTTCCCGCAGATCGTGGCCGTGGCCGCGCGCCTGCTGCAGGTGGGGGGACGCCAAAACAGCCCCGAAACACCCAAAAACAACCCCAAAATCACCCCCAGAAACATCCCCGAAATACCCCCAAAACCACCCCAAAATACCCCCGAAAACACCCCAAAACTACCCCCAAAATATCACCAGAAACACCCCCAGAATACCCCCAAAACCACCCTTAAAATACCCCCAAAACCACCCTCAAAATATCACAAAAATACCTCAAAAACACCCTAAAAACATCCCCAAAAAAACACCCTAAAAACACCTCAAAAACAACCCCAAAACACTCTAAAACGCCCCAAAATACCAAAAAAATACTCCCAAAATACCCCCAAAAACACCTCAGAAGCACCCCCAGAATACCCCCAAAATACCAAAATAATACCCCAAAAATAGCCCAGAAAAACCCCCAAAACCACCCTCAAAATAACCCAAAAACATCCCCAAAATACCCCCAAAAATCACCCAAAAAAATCTCTCCAAAACCCCCTCAAAAATCACCCGAAACCCCCTCAAAAATCGCCCAAAATTCACCCAAAAATTCACCCAAAAATCACACAAAAATAATGCAAAAAATCACACCAAAAACCCCACAAAAATCACACCAAAAATTCCTCAAAAATACACAATAAACCAGACAAAAATCAGGCAAAAATCACCAAAAAAAAATCATGCAAAAAATCCCTCAAAAATCACGCAAAATGCCCTCAAAAATCATCAAAAAATCACCCAACCCCCTCCCAAAAAATCACCAAAAAAATCACAAAAAAACCCCAAAAAAATCACCAAAAAATCACAGGAACCCCCCAAAAAGTCAGCAAAAAATTGGCCAAAAAATCCCCAAAAAACCACAAAAAACCCCTAAAATATCACCAAAAAAATCACAAACCCCCTTGAAAAATCACCAAAAAATCGCCCAAAAATCCCCCAAAAATCAGCAAAAAATCACCAAAAAAAATCAAAAAAAATAACAAAAAATCGCCCAAAAATCCCCCAAAAAATCACTGAAACCCCCAAAAAAATCACAAAAAACCCCCAAAAAATCACCAAAAAAATTACAAACCCCTCCCAAAAATCAGCAAAAAAATCACAAAAAAAAACCCCAAAAATCCCCCAAAAAATCAGAAAAACCCCCCAAAAAATCACCAAAAAATCGGCCCAAAAATCCTGAAAAAATCACAAAAAAACCCAAAAAAATCACAAAAAAATCGCCTAAAAATCCCCCAAAAATCACAAAAAAATCCCCAAAAAATCCCCAAAACAACCACTGACCCCCCTACCCGTGTTGTCCAGGGCTGCCGCATCCTGGGGGTCCCCGCCTTGGTCACGGAGCAGCGCCCGGACGTGCTGGGCCCCACGGTGCCGGAGCTGGGGGCCCAGGGGCTGCCGCGGGTCCCCAAAACCGCCTTCAGCATGGCCGGGGCGGCCGAGCCCCTCCTGGGGGACCCCGGCCTGCGGCACGTGCTGCTCTGCGGCATCGAGGCGCACGCCTGCGTGCTGGTGAGGGACCAGAGGGGCATTTTGGGGAGAAAAACCCCGAAATTGGGGAGTTTGGGGGCGGTTTGGGGGAGAAAACCCCGAAATTGGGGAGTTTGGGGAGGGTTTGGGGGGTCCTGCAGCACGCGCTGCTCTGCGGCATCGAGGCGCACGCCTGCGTGCTGGTGAGGGGCACAAAAACCCTGAAATTGGGGGAGTTTGGGGGTGGTTTGGGGGAGAAAACCCCGAAATCGGGGAGTTGGGGCAGGTTTGGGGAGAAAACCCCGAAATCGGGGAGTTTTGGGGTCCTATATGGGGGTTTTGGGGAGAAAACCCTGAACTCGGGGAGTTTGGGGGCAGTTTGGGGAGAAAAACCCAAAATTGGGGAGTCTGGGGGAGGTTTGGGGGAGGAAAACCTCGAAACCGGGAGTTTGGGGGGTCCTAGATGGGGGTTTGGGGAGGGAAATCCAAAACTGGGGAGTCTGGGGGAGTTTGGGGGGTCCTAGAATGGGTTCTGGGGAGAAAACCCCGAAATTGGGGAGTTTTGGGGTCCCTGGGGGGATTTGGGGAAGGAAACCCCAAAATTGGGGAGTTTGGGGGGGTCCTAGAATGAGTTCTGGGGAAAAACCCCCAAAATCGGGGAGTTTTGGGGAGGGAACCCCAAAATCGGTGAATTTGGAGGGCCCTAAATGGGAGTTTTTTTGGGGCAGAAAACCCAAATTTGGGCAGATTTCGGGGAGGGTTTTTGGGGCTCCCTGGGGGGAATTTCAGGCCCCCCCAACCTTTGAACCTCCGGAATTTTGGGGGGATCCCCGGGGATGCCCCAAAACCCCCGAAATTCACCCCAAAACGTGGGCGCCCCCCCCGCAGCAAACGGCGCTGGACCTGCTGGAGCGGGGCCTGGACGTGCACGTGGTGGCCGACGCCGTCTCCTCGCGCAGGTTTGGGGCAAAATCCCGCGGGTTTGGGGCTTTTTGGGGCCAAATCCCGCGGGTTTGGGGCTTTCAAGGGGTTTGGGGCAAAATCCCGCGGTTTTGGGGGTTTGGGGCCAATTCCTGATGATTTTGGGGCCAATTCCCGGGATTTTGAGGCCTTTGGGACCCCCAGAGATCTGGAGCGGTTTTTGGGGCCAATTCTGGGGATTTTGGGACCATTCTGGTGATTTTTGGGCCAAATCTGGGGATTTTGGGCCTATGGGGGCTGGGGGAGTTTGGGGGGGATTTTGGGGAGGGGTCCCAGGTGTATTTGGGGGCGGGGTCTCAGGTGTGTTGTGGGCGTGTGGTCCCAGCCAGGTGGAGCGGGCCCTGGGGGCGGAGTTTGGGGCGGGGTTTGGGGGGTCTCAGGTGTATTTGGGGGCGGGGTCTCAGGTGTGTTGTGGGCGTGGTCTCAGGTGTTATTTTGTGGGCGTGGTCCCAGCCAGGTGGGAGCGGGCCCTGGGGGCGTGGTCTGAGGTGTATTTGGGGGCGGGGTCTCAGGTGTTATTTTGGGGGCGTGGTCCCAGCCAGGTGGAGCGGGCCCTGGGGGCGGGGTTTGGGTGGGTCTCAGGTGTATCTGTGGGCGTGGTCTCAGGTGTGTTGTGGGCGTGGTCCCAGCCAGGTGGAGCGGGCCCTGGGGGCGGGGGTCTCAGGTGTGTTGTGGGCGTGGTCTCAGGTGTATTTGTGGCGTGGTCCCAGCCAGGTGGAGCGGGGCCCTGGCCCTGTCCCGCATGCGCGAGGCGCGGCGCTCACCTGAGCACCTGCGAGAGCCTCCTGCTGCTGCTGCTGCGCGACGCCGCCCACCCCCAGTTCCGGCAGGTGAGGGACACGCCCACCCCCCCGGGCCACGCCCACCTCCCCCGGGACACGCCCATCCCGCTCTGGTCACGCCCACGTCCACCCCGGCCATGCCCAACCCGCTCTGGCCACGCCCCCACCCTCACCTGCTGGCCCCGCCCACCTGCAGCCGGACGAGGCCACGCCCACCCGGCCTCGCCCCTGTCAGGCCACGCCCAGCTGGGTGTGAAACTCCGCCCACAAACGCCTTAATTAGACCTTGGTTAATGGGTTAATTAGATAATAATTAGAGTTTATTAATTAGGGGGTGGTTATTCAGGTAATTAGGGCTGATTAGAGGCTGGTTAATTACAGTTAATTAGGGCCTGGTTAATGAGTTAATTAGAGCTGATTAGAGGCTGGTTAATTACAGTCAATTAGGGGCTGATTAATGCGTTAATTAGGGCTGATTAGAGGTTAGTTAATTACAGTTAATTAAGACCTGGGTTAGGGTTAGGGTTAGGGGTTGATTAAGGGGTGTTAATTATCTCGTTAGGGTAATTGGACTCTGGCTGAAGATGTAACGAGGGTTAATTAACTCATTAGGGTTAATTAGATGCTGGCTGAAGGGTTAACGAGGGTTAATTAGCTCATTAGCATTAATTGGACTCTTGCTGGAAGGTTAATGAGGGTTTAACGAGGGTTAATTAGCTCATTAGAGTTAATTAGATCCTGGCTGAAGAGGTAACGAGGGTTAATTAGCTCGTTAGGGTTAATTAGACTCTTGCTGGAGCATTAATGAGGGTTTAATGAGGCTAATTAGACACTGGCTGAAGAGTCATTGAGGCGTAAGGGTTTAATTAGCTCGTTAGGGTTAATTAGACCCTGTCTTAAAGGATAATGAGGATTAATTAGCTCGTTAGGGTTAATTAGTCCCTTGCTGGAGGGTTAATGAGGGTTAATTAGCTCGTTACAGTTAATTAGACTGTGTCTGGAGGAGTAACGAGGGTTAATTAGCTAGAGCTAATTAGATTAATTAATTAAGTAGAGTTAATTAGACCCTTGCTGGAGGGTTAATGAGTGTGAATTAGCTCATTAGGGTTAATTAGCCTCTGGCTGAAAGGTTAATGAGGGTTAATTAGCTCATTAAAGTTAATTAAACTTTTGCTGAAGGGTTAATGAGGATTTAATGAGTGTTAATTAGCTTGTTAGGGTTAATTGGATTTTGTCTGGAGGGTTAATGAGGGTTAATTATTGCGTTATGGTTAATTAGACCCTGTCTGGAGGGTTAACGAGGGTTAATTAGCTCATTAGGGTTAATTAGACTGTGTCTGGAGGAGTAACGAGGGTTAATTAGCTAGATTTAATTAGATTAATTAATTAACTAGAGTTAATTAGACCCTTGCTGGAGGGTTAATGAGGGTTAACGAGTGTTAATTAGCTCATTAGGGTTAATGAGACTCTGGCTGGAGGGTTAACGAGGGTTAATTAGCTCATTAGGTTAATTAAACTCTGGCTGAAGGGTTAACGAGTGTTAATTAGCTCGTTAGGGTTAATCAGATGCTGTCTGGAGGGGGTAACGAGGGTTAATTATCCCTAATTACCCCTAATTAGCGCTAATTGCCCCTGCAGATCCTGCCGCTGATCAAGGAGCCCCCGCCGGACACGGGGCTGATCCTGGGGGGGCCCTGAGAGCCCCAAAATCCCCAAAAATCACCCCAAAAACGGACCCAAAATCCCCAAAAATCACCCCAAAAACGGACCCAAAATCCCAAAAATCACCCCAAAAACGGACCCAAAATCCCCCAAAATCACCCCAAAAACGGACCAAAATCCCCAAAAATCACCCCAAAAATGGACCCAAAATCCCCAAAAATCACCCCAAAAACAGACCCAAAATCCTGCCCGGCCTGGGGCGGGTCTGAGCCCCCAAAATGCCCCAAAATCCCCCAAAATCAACCCAAAAACGGACCCAAAATCCTGCCCGGCCTGGGGCGTGGATGAGCCCCCAAAATCCCCAAAAATCCCCCAAAATGCCCCAAAATCACCCCAAAAATGACCCAAAAATCATCCCCAGCCTGGGGCGTGCATGAGCCCCCAAAATGCCCCAAAATCCCCCAAAATCAACCCAAAAATGAACCCAAAATTCCCCAAAAATGGCCCAAAAATCCTCCTCAGCCTGAGGAGGGTCTGAGCCCCCAAATCCCCTGAAAATTCCCCTAAAATCCCCCCAAATTCACCCCAAAAATGAACCCAAAATCCGGCCCGGCCTGGGGAGGCTCCGAGTTGTCCAAATCCTCCCAAAATCTCCTCAAAACCCCCCAAAACGGCCCCAAAATTCCTCAGAATTAACCCAAAAATCATCCCCAGTTTAGGGCGGGTCTGAGCCCCCAAAATCCCCGAAATTCCCCCAAAATCCCCCCAAAATTTAACCCCCAAATCCTCCTCAGTTTGGGGCGGGTCTGAGCCCCCAAATTCCCCCAAATCGCCCCAAAATGGGGTCAATAAACGCCGCCCCTCCCCCATCGGAGTTTTTGGATTTTATTTTTTGGGGTGGGGTCCCCAAAGTGGGCGGGGTCTGACCGCTTTAGCCCCGCCCCTCGGGCTGCGCCCGCCCCGCCCCTTCCCACGATCGACAGCCGCCTCCCCGCGGCCACGCCCCCACCTCTCCCTTTGATTGACACCGCGGCCCCGCCCCTTCCCCCTTTTCTTAATGAACCCCCCCGTGGGAGTGGGCGCTGGCCACGCCCCCCACGCCCCCATTGGCCGCTCTCAGCCAATCAGCGCCCGCCCCTCGCCCCCCCCCCCCGGCCGCTCCGTCCTGCGGGGGCTTCGCGCCGGCACCGCGACCCCCGAAACCCCCCCCGAAACCCCCCAAAACCCCCCAAAATCCCCCAAAACCCCCCCGGGGGACCCCCCCACAATCCCCGCCACCCCCGGAACCTCCCCGGGACCCCCCAAAATCCGCCCCAGATCCCCCCAAAATTCCCCCAAAAAACCCCCCAGGACCCCCCCAAATTCCCCCCAAATTCCCCGAGCCCCCTCCCCCCCCCCGGACCCCCCGAGTCCCCCCCGGACCCCCCCGGGCCCCTCCCCCACCCCCCGTTCGTGCCCGGTGAGTGACAGCGGCGGCGTGGGGGGAGGGGCGGTTGCCATGGGAACGGGGATGGGACAGATGGGACAGGGGACAGGGGGACGTGGGACAGGGGGACAGGGGGACAGGGGGACAGACAGGGGGACAGAGGGACAGGGGACAGAGGGACAGGGGGACAGACAGGGGGACAGAGGGACAGGGGGACAGGGGGACAGAGGGACAGAGGGACAGAGGGACAGAGGGACAGGGGGACAGGGACAGAGGGACAGAGGGACAGAGGGACAGGGGGACAGAGGGACAGGGGACAGAGGGACAGAGGGACAGAGGGACAGAGGGACAGGGACAGGGGGACAGAGGGACAGAGGGACAGGGGACAGAGGGACAGAGGGACAGAGGGACAGAGGGACAGAGGGACAGGGGGACAGAGGGACAGGGGGACACAAGGGGACAGGGGGACAGGGGACAGGGGGACAGAGGGACAGGGGGACAGAGGGACAGGGGGACAGAGGGACAGAGGGACAGGGGACAGGGGGACAGAGGGACAGGGGGACAGGGGGACAGAGGGACAGGGGACAGAGGGACAGGGGACAGAGGGACAGGGGACAGAGGGACAGAGGGACAGGGGGACAGGGGGACAGGGGGACAGAGGGGACAGAGGGACAGGGGGACAGGGACAGGGGGACAGGGGGACAGGGGGACAGGGGGACAGGGAGGGTGGCAGTGACAGTGGGGGGGGTGACAGTGAGGGTGACATCAGGAGTGTGACAGTGAGTGTGTGACAGGGACAGGAGCGTGGCAGCAGCAATGGCGAGAGTGTGACAGTGAGTGTGACAATGAGGGTGGCACTGTGAGTGTGACAGTGATGGTGTCACCAGCAGTGTGACAGGGAGGGTGTGACAATGAGGATGGCACCAGCAGTGTGACAATGAGGGTGGCACCGTGAGTGTGGCAGCCGTGCCGGGAGTGTGACACCGGGAGTGTGACACCGAGTGTGACAATGAGTGTGACACCGGGCATGTGACAGCGGGCCTGGGAGAGTGGCACTGAGGCTGAGCGTGTGACAACGGCAGCGTGACAATGGCAGTGTGACAATGGCAGTGTGACACCGGGAAATGTGACAATGGGGTGTGACAACCGGGAGTGTGACAAAGAGAGTGGCACCGGGAGTGTGACAATGAGTGTGACAATGGGAGTGTGGCAGCAGGCCTGGGAGTGTGACACCGGGAGTGTGGTGGTGACAATGAGCGTGTGACGTTGGGAGTGTGGGCAGTGACACCGGCAGTGTGACAATGGGTGTGACCCCAGGAGTGTGACAATGAGTGTGGCACCCGCAGTGTGGTGGTGACAATGAGCGTGTGACAATGGGAGTGGCACTGTGAGTGTGACACTGAGAGTGGCACTGGGGAGTGTGACAATGACTGTGACAATGAGTGTGACAGGGAGTGTGACAATGAGTGTGACAAAGAGAGTGGTGCCGGAGTGTGACAATGAGTGTGACACCGGGAGTGTGACAGCAGGCCTGGGAGTGTGACAATGAGTGTGACAATGGCAGTGTGACACTGAGTGTGTGGCAGTGGCGCTGAGTGTGACAGGGACACCGGGGGTGACACCGAGGCCTGGGGGTGACACTGAGTGTGACAATGGGAGTGTGACAGTGGCACTGAGTGTGACAGGGACAGGAGTGTGACACTGATGGCATGAGTGTGACAATGAGTGTGTGACAGTGACCCTGGGTGTGACAGGGACACCGGGGGTGACACTGGGTGTGTGACAATGGCACTGAGTGTGACAGGGATACCAGGGGTGACACCAAGGCCTGGGTGTGACAATGGGAGTGTGACAAGGAGAGTGGCACTGGGAGTGTGACAGTGACACTGGTGTGACACTGAGTGTGACACTGGGGTGTGTGACAGGGACAGGAGTGTGACACTGGCACTGAGTGTGACACTGAGTGTGTGGACCAATGGGAGTGTGACAGTGGCACTGAGTGTGACAGGGACAGGACTGTGACAAGGACACTGGGTGTGACAATGAGCGTGTGACAATGGCACTGAGTGTGACACTGGGTGTGTGACAGGGACAGGAGTGTGACAATGAGCGTGATACTGAGTGTGACACTGAGTGTGTGACAATGGGAGTGTGACAGTGGCACTGGGTGTGACAGGGACCCTGTGTGTGACACTGGGAGTGTGACAGGGACACCGGGGGTGACACCGAGGCCTGGGGGTGACACTGAGTGTGTGACAATGGGAGTGTGACAGGGACACTGAGTGTGACAATGAACGTGACACTGTGTGTGACAATGGGTGTGTGACACTGGGAGTGTGACAATGGCACTGAGTGTGACACTGAGTGTGTGACAATGGAGTGTGACAGTGACACTGGTGTGGCACTGAGTGTGACACTTGAGTGTGACAATGAGTGTGTGACAGTGACCCTGAGTGTGACAGGGACAACCGGGGGTGACACCGAGGCCTGGGGGTGACACTGAGTGTGTGACAGTGGGAGTGTGACAGGGACAGGAGTGTGACACTGATGGCATGAGTGTGACAATGAGCGTGACACTGTGTGTGACACTGGGAGTGTGACAGTGACACTGGTGTGGCACTGAGTGTGACAATGAGTGTATGACAGGGACAGGAGTGTGACAGGGACCCTGAGTGTGACACTGAGTGTGACACTGGGAATGTGACAGTGGCACTGAGTGTGACAGGGACACTGAGTGTGACCCTGGGTGTGTGACAGGGACACCAGGGGTGACAATGAGAGTGTGACACTGGGAGTGTGACCATGGCACTGTGCATGGCACTGAGTGTGACAATGGCACTGGGTGTGACAGGGACACCGGGGGTGACACTGGGGGGGTGACCCCGTTTTTGGGTCACTTTTGGTGGGTTTGGGGGTCGGTTTGGCCTGGGCTGGGATTTGGGTCGGTTTGGGCGGATTTTGGGTCGGTTTGGGGCGGATTTTGGGTCGGTTTGGGCGGATTTTGGGTTGGTTTGGGCGGATTTTGGGTCATTTTGGGCGGATTTTGGGTCGGTTTGGGCGGATTTTGGGTCATTTTGGGCGGATTTTGGGTCATTTGGGCGCGTTTTGGGCGGCTTTGGGTCGTTTCTCGTGGTCTGGGGTTGGTTTTGGTGCGGTTTGGGTTGATTTCGCTGGTTTTGGGTTGTTTTGGGTGGATTTCGGTGGTTTTGGGTTGATTTTGATGGCTTTGGGTTGTTTTGGGTTGATTTTGGTGGTTTTGGGTTGGTTTGGGTTATTTTTCGTGGTTTTGGGTTGATTTCGTTGGTTTTGGGTTATTTTTGCTGGTTTTGGGGTTGTTTTGGGTTGATTTTGGTGGTTTTGGGTTGATTTCGGTGGTTTTGGGTTGATTTCAGTGGTTTTGGGTTATTTTTCGTGGTTTTGGGTGATTTCGGTGTGTTTTGGGTTATTTTTGGTGGGTTTTGGGTTGGTTTGGTTGATTTTGGTGGTTTTGTGTTGATTTTAGTGATTTTGGGTTATTTTTCGTGGTTTTGGGTTGATTTCGGTGCGTTTTGGGTTATTTTTGCTGGTTTTGGGTTATTTTTGCTGGTTTGGGTTGATTTCAGTGGTTTTTGGTTGATTTTGTTGGGTTTGGTTATTTTTGATGGTTTTGTGCTGATTTTGGTGGGTCTGGGTTGTTTTTGGGTTGATTTTGGTGGGTTTGGGTTATTTTTGGTGGTTTTTGATGGGGTAATTTCGGCGGTTTTGGGGTAATTTCGCTGTTTTGGGTTAATTTCGCTGTTTCGGGTTAATTTCGGCGGTTTTGGGTGAATTTCGCCGTTTTTGGGTGAATTTCGCCGTTTCGGGGGTGGGGGAGGGGCGGCGGCGGCGGCTCCGGGAGGGGGTGGGGGAGGGGCGCGGTTGCCGGGCGCGGTTTCCATGGCAACGGGCGATGCTGCCTTGGAGACGGGGAGGGGGAGGGGCGGGAACCGGGGGAGGCCCCGCCCCCATCAGCCCCTCCCCCCCCCTCCCCGCAGGAGCGACGGAGCCCCCGAGACCCCGCCCCCAGCCGGGACCCCCGCCCCAATTAAACTCCGCTAATTATCCCCTAATTAACGTCCTCCCCTAATTATCCTCCCCGTAATTGGGGTCCCCCCCCCTCCCCTAATTATCCCCTAATTAACGTCCCCAATTGGGATCCCCCTCCCCTAATTATACTGCCCTAATTATCCCCTAATTAACGTCGCCAATTGGGATCCCCCTCCCCTAATTATCCCCTAATTATCCCCCCTAATTGGGGTCACCCCCTCCCCTAATTATCCCCTAATTAACGTCCCCAATTGGGGTCTCCCCTCCCCTAATTATCCCCCCTAATTGGGGTCTTCCCCTACCCTAATTATTCCCTAATTATCTCCCCCTAATTGGGGTTACCCCTCCCCTAATTATCCCCTAATTAACGTCCCCAATTGGGGTCTCCCCTCCCCTAATTATCCTCCCTAATTAGGGTCCCATTCCCAATTCCCCCCTCCCCTAATTACCTTCCCCCTCCCCTAATTGGGATCCTCCCTCCCCGAATTATCCCCTAATTAACCCCCCCATTGGAGTCCCCTCCCCTAATTATTGCCGTCTAATTGGGGTCCCCTTTCCCCTAATTATCCCCTAATTATCCCCCCTAATTGGGTTCCCCCCTCCCCCTAATTACCCCCCCAATTCCCCCTCCCCTAATTACGTTAATTACGTTCCCCCCTCCCCTAATTGCCCCCAATTCCCCCCTCCCCTAATTACGTTAATTACGCTCCCCCCTCCCCTAATTGGGGTCCCCCCTCCCCTAATTACCCCCCTAATTATCCCCTCCCCTCATTGCGTTAATTACGCTCCCCCCCTCCCCTAATTGGGGTCCCCCCCTCCCCTAATTACCCCCCTAATTATCCCCTCCCCTCATTGCGTTAATTACGCTCCCCCTCCCCTAATTGGGGTCCCCCTTCCCCTAATCATCCCCTAATTACGTTAATTACGTTAATTACGCTCCCCCTCCCCTAATTGGGGTCCCCGCCCCCCGCCATGCCCCCCCCTCCCCTCCCCCCCCTCCTCCTCCTCACCCTCCTCCTCCTCCCTCGCCCCCTCCCCTCCCCCTCCTCGCTCCTCCCCCTCCCCCCTCCCCCCCCCTCCCCGCCCTCCCCCCCCTCCCCCCTCCCCTCCCCCCCCCGCCGCAGCCACCTCCGCCACTCGGGGGGGGGCGGGGCCGCGGGGGGGGGGTTTCCCCGGGATTCCCCCGCCGCCCATGACGTCAGAGCCGCCCCCCGCCCCCCCGGGCGGGGGGGATCCCCCGGACTCCCCGGAGCTGTGCCACGGCTACTATGACGTCATGGGCCACTACGACGCGGCCTTCAACTGCTCGACGGGCGCGTTCCGCTTCTGCTGCGGCACCTGCAGCCTCCGCTTCTGCTGCGAGCACCGCGGCCGCCGCCTGGAGCAGCGGCGCTGCACAACGCCCGCAGCCCGCCCTGGGCCCGCACCGCGCCGCCCGCGCCCTCCGCGCCCGCCCCGGGCCGGCCCCGGCCCGGAGACCCCCGCGGGGTGGCGGCGCTGGCGGCGGGGGGCGCGGGCGGCGTCCCCTACGTGGTGTGCGGGGGTCCTGAGCGTGGCGCTGGCCGTGGCCGTGGGCGCCAGGGCGGCCTGGGGCAGGGGGAACCGAGCAGGGGGGCACCGAGAGCCGGGCGGGGACAGATCCAGGTGAGGGGACCTGAGGGGACATTGGGGACCCGGATAGGGACAGGGCGCCAGGGCGGGCTGGGGCAGGGGGAACCGAGCAGGGGGGCACCGAGAGCCGGGAGGGGACAGATCCAGGTGAGGGGACATTGGGGACATTGGGGATATGGGGGACATTGGGGGTTATTGGGGGACATTGGGGGACATTGGGGACATTGGGGGACATT